>NW_010543923.1:0-11293 GCF_000687285.1 Phaethon lepturus | reverse complement strand
CTCTCGGCCCGAGCAGCCGGCACGGTGGTCCGACGCGCACCTGGAGCAGGAAGAACCCTGCGTGTTGTGCAAGGCGCCTGTGGCCATCCCAACTCACCCGACTCGGGACGGGAGAGGGGCCGAAGAGGCCTTCCCCTCTGCCTTGTTCTCCACGTGCCCGTCGGCGCCAACGTTGGCTCTTACAAGAGATAATAGATTTGAAAGTGTTGGGGTTTAGCTTTAACAAAGACGACTGCTGTGGAGTCATGTGAATGTCTATGTGTCTGGATCATGAATAACAAGTCATCAGTGTACTGAGAGGGGATACATCATCTTAACATTAGATGCAAACAAAGCCCTGAACTATCAACTACTTGTGTTGTTCCTAGGAAAGGCTTTAAGTGTGGTATTAGAAGATAACTGTTGGTTTTGCTTTGCTGCTCTCGGTTGGTTGGTGGTGTTTCTTTTAAGTATTTCAAACCCTACGAATTTTTCTGAAAAATGAAATGAACTGCAAAAGGTAGACATGCCAAACACCCCAAAGCTGTCCAGACACTATGCCAAATATGTAACCTCACAAAACTTTACCCTTTCAACAATGTAGCTGACACTAACTTCTAACTAAGGCGGGGGGAACATACCTACCAACGCCAATACCAAGATGTATCTTTATTTTCCAGCAGACACAGGCCCAGCATTTGCCTGTTCCTACAAAATGGCTTTAACATCACTTAGAATGTTCCCTACCAG
Source organism: Phaethon lepturus (assembly GCF_000687285.1). Classification (NCBI taxonomy): domain Eukaryota; kingdom Metazoa; phylum Chordata; class Aves; order Phaethontiformes; family Phaethontidae; genus Phaethon; species Phaethon lepturus. The sequence goes on along the minus strand of NW_010543923.1, from coordinate 10,564 downwards.
CTGCCTGCATCAGGGCTGGAACAAATTCAAGCAAAGAATCTGGTACAATAATGCTCCCCACCAGGCAAATCATGTCCTGAATGCCACTGATATCACTGACTAGATCTGCATTGACTCTAACAAGAAACCTCGACACTCAGCTTAGGTATGAACATGTTTCAGTAGATGTCTAAGGTTGGGTGAGATGAATCCCACTTTACATTTTCCATTGGAAAAAAAAACCTGTTAAATTGAGATTGAAGGGGAAGTTTAGAATCGCAGCATTGCTGAGGTCAAATGTGCCTTGTGCCTCAAAGAGTCTGAAGTGTGCGTGTGCAGCAGGATTAGGGCGTTGTTCTAAAAAAGAGGTTTGTAGAGAGGCTGATGCAATACCAACCCCGAGTTTCAAGGCAGTATGCTGTGGCCAATGAGCTCAACCATCACGTAGGTGTTGCAAATTTGAGTCCTACCCTTAGCAGGTTTCCATGACTGAATGTTGCACTCCCACTGGCATTGCCTTTTGAAGCTTTTCTAGAGAACAAAGTTGCTTGATTCAATATTAATATTTCACTTTGCTTTTATATAGACATGCATATCCAGTTTTAATTTACAAATATGATCAAACAGCTTTAATTAAAGAAAACTAAGGTTAGGAAACAGTATTATGGTAATGTTGTGGTTTTCAGCTCCAGTCCATGGGCTGCTGGAGATCTGTGGGCTACTTCAAAGACGTTGGTGAAAGGTATTTAAATAGAAAAAACATGCCTTCTGTCAGTGTATGCACAGTGCTTTACCACTGGCAAATTCTTAGGGATCTGAAAAGGAATGAAAACTCCTGGGATAAGACAAATGTGATACATCATTCCTGCCTATCAGTTTTTGAACAGAAACTCAATGTAATTTAAAAAGGGGGAGGGGGAAACAACAAAAAAGCCAAACCAACAAGTAGCTACAGCACAGAACATCAGCATGTTCAAAGAGGTTGCTGTGGGCACCCAAAATAGCCCTATTCGAGGGACTGGCATAGGGTTCACATTATTTAATACACTGCCAGAATAATTCAGTCAATTTGGTTAATTATGATTAACATGAAAAATGAAACAGAAATATCAACTTTCACTTTACAGAGCTCACCAGATCCAGGCAAGAGGCCATAGAAAATTTCACCACTGAAAATACTGAATTCTTGAAAAGGAAGCCACAAAAAGGATGTCAGACTGAAAAATTTTAGTAGCTACTCAGGAAAACCACAAAACAGAAGATTTCCATCACAACATATTTTAGAAAATTCAAGTAGTGCACAAACTCCATTAATCATTTTTAAATGATACTCTAAATCAAAAGAAGCTGGAACCAAACAAAATCCTTTTATTCCCCAGTCCTGCTTAAGTAAAATCCTCGGTAGAATTCAGATGTGCCATTTATCTCTACAGCACTGCTGCACCATACCAATGCTATGAGCAGAACTAGTGTTGCTAAATGGAAATTATCTGATTAAGGGTTCAAAGATGTAATCCCTTCCAAATTGTTGGACTGACTTTACCTTAAGGGCTAAACCAACTTGAATTACGTTTGTGTGTGCTGCAGGCTAAGACCATGCACATGAGTAGTTACTAGAGATCAGCTAACCTGCAATGACTTGTTACCGCTTGGTAAATGGGTCATGTCTGAATTCTGTGTTTTTCCTCCCTACCCTCTCAGCAATTCCAAATATTTCTAAGCATAATGAATGCCTTAATTTCATTATCACAAAGTATAGAGGAATAGGGAAGAATCACTTAGGATACACATACAGCAGTCTGTACTTGTACTGAGACACAACAGCACTCCAAACACAAAGTTGCACTTATAACTACAGTTGTCTAAAACAACAGTAATTACCTACAAAAAGAAGTTGTTTCCAGTTGTGGTGGTGCATTTCTTCCCCCCGCTCCCCATGTACCTGGAGCTCTTGATAAGCCTTGGCCTTGGAGCAGAGAGTTTGGTGGCTGAGAGCCCCTTGGCCGTGCCAAGCACTCCTGCATAGCTAAGGTAGAGAACGGTACTGACCATCTCAGGACTATCAGTCGTGGGCGTAACTAATCTTCCTCTGGTAGCCCCGAAACATATTTTGCCTAATTGTGACTTGGACAGATCAGTACCAGTGTCACTGGAATTTCAAGAGTTCTAGCAATTACCGGCAAATGACTTGTGGCAAGGATGGAAATTTACTGATGCCTGAAGTCAATCACTTCCCCCCCCAACCCTATAAACAGCAGTTCTCAGTGAGGCCATTTGAGCTCTCCTGGACCACAGCGGGCTGTGACCAGCATCTCCCTCTGAGGGGAGGGACGCCTCTCAGAGCTCACAAACCCTCACGTTGGCGAAGTTTGGTTCACTGAAGACTGGCAGCGAGACTTGGGCTGAAATCCCCACTCAGTTTTCTCAAAAAGATGAGGTATTCAGGCTTAAACTTTCAAACATCAAGAAGCACAGGCACTTGGCACATCTCCATATGAGCAGATCGCTGACCTTTTTAAGTGTGCCGTTATATGTAACGTAACTACTCTGCCTTAGTAGCTGGGTGCACTGCTTAAAGATGAAGTAAGTATCTAACTTCTTTTCCTTGTAAAGTAAGGCTTGTATTTGGGAGAAATGTAATGAATATAAGGCTGTCCTTAAACCCTACATTCAAGTACAAAGCTCATTCCATGTAATTCTACACATGACATGGTCTCTTTGATTCTTTTGAAAGCCCTTTCTTATTCATAGCATGCCTTTTGATAGTAGCCTCTCACTTCCCTACCACTTTCACATCCCATAGGGAGAGTGAAAATCCTTATGACAAGAAGGTTCCTCTGCGTCAGGGGCATCTGTGGTGGGTTGACCCCAGCCAACATCCAAACACCCACCCAGACTCTCGCTCACGCCCCTTTCCCATAGGATGGGGAGAAAACAGAAAGAAGGCAAGAAGACTTGTAAATCGAGTTTCAGAAGCCATGGGATGGACAAAATCTCTTAAATCATGGAATCATAGAATCATAGAATCTTTGGGTTGGAAGGGATCTTTAAAGGTCATCTAGTCCAACCCCGCTGCAATGAGCAGGGAGATCTTCAACTAGATCAGGTTGCTCAGAGCCCCATCCAACCTGACCTTGAATGTGGCAAGGGATAGGGCATCTACCACCTCTCTGGGCAACCTGGGCCACTGCTTCACCACCCTCATTGTGAAACATTTCTTCCTTATATCTAGTCTGAATCTACCCTCTCTTAGTTTAAAACCATTACCCCCTGTCCTATCACTACAGGCCCTGCTAAAACATCTGACCCATCTTTCTTAGAAGCCCCCGTTGAGTACTGGAAGGCTGCAATAAGGTCTTCCTGGAGTCTTCTCCAGGCTAAACCACCCCAACTTCAGCCTGTCCTCACAGGAGAGGTGTTCCATCCCCCTGATCATTTTTGTGGCCTCCTCTGGACCTGCTCCAACAGGTCCATGTCTCTCCTGTGCTGAGGGCTCCAGAGCTGGATGCAGGACTTCAGGTGGGATCTCACCAGAGTGCAGTAGAGGGGCAAAATCAAGTCCCTTGACCTGGTGCTCCTGTGACCTGCTTCTCCTGTGACCTGCTCGTTGCCAAAAAAAAAAGGAGGAACAGAAGAAGATATAACAGGGACCCTCAGCTCCCTCCAGTAGACACAGTTTTGCCAAGTGCATGCTTGTATAACTATATATAGCTGTATAACAACAGTTAGATTCAGTAGTGCTGCATGCCATGTGCAGGCAATTCCAAATACCAACTACAGCTTCAGGAAGCAGCATTGTGTATAAGCCTCGTGTAATTCAGGGTTTTCAGCCATTTGTGTTCTGCTGACCACAGCATTTTAAGTCTAAAGAAAATGAAATATCCCCTGGCGTATCAACCCGTGTTAACAAAGGTTCTCCCTGATGAATCAGGTAGTGCTCAGGTATCACTGATCACTTCACCAAATGCGAGTCACTGAAGTCAGGCCCTTTGCATACTTATTTCTACATCATCTACAGGATTCTCCTTCACAGATAAGTAACAATCTTCTGAAGTGGCAAATATTCATCCAGTGCTTACCACTTTCCACAGAGAAGCTCAATGTGAAAATTTAAGATCCGGCTACATAACTGCATGGGCATTATGTGCCAAGGAATTTTTAAGTACTAGTATTCCTCATGAGTCTAACTGTGATTTTAGAAGTTATTGGTACCAATACTGAAGTCAATTCCACATTTTTTTCTAATTTTGTTCAAGAGAATCAAAGTGAAGAAATTGGTTTTATTGGATTTCTTATTTGAAATAGGAAATGGAAAGTAATAAGGTGCAGGAGTGATAGAAAAATGGTAAAGGTGAAGGTTGCAACAGCACAGAAACCCCCAGGGACAAACATCAAATGCAATAAAGGAACTACAGGACCAGAACGTGAGCTCTGAAAATTCAATTTCTTTTCTGTAAGAATGGAGGTTTCAGAGGCCATGCATGGTTTCAGCCATGCTCTTAGACAGGCAACCTTCTAGCATTTGCTTGACTGAATATAAAAGCATTATACTAAAAAAAAAGGAGCAGCTATCCTGGACAATAGCATAATAAGGTATTTCTACACATGAAGGAAATGTTTTAAAATACAAGCTCTTCTCTTGGGAAAGGATTTTTTTTTTTAATTTGTTTTCACTGCTCAACTTTTTCTCTGATTTTTTCAACAACTCTTTTCCAATAGGTGTTTTTAGTTACTTTCTATTCTTATCCACTCTTTTTACATTCCAGGTGTTTATAGCTATTTTTTATTATTAATGGATAATTTACTATACCACCTCAAAACCTTTAGCATACAACTAACAGGAACAAAAAAATGACATAGGCATTAACAATAAAATTGCCTAATTGAAGATGCATTTGATAAAAAAGACTGAGATGTTTTATGTGCTAATTTTGGCCTGTAAAACAAAGAAAAGTTATTTGCACAAAGTTCTTGTATGTTTCTACGCACAGCCAGACTCTTCCTATAGTTAGTATCAAGTTAGAAAATTATGTAAGCCTAGAGAGTATATATCACTTATGACCACAATGTAAAGATTCCACTTCTCTGTTCCTAGTTAACTGATTTCTCCCTGAAATCAATGAAAGGGTGAAAAGACACATATAGAATCTCAGGCAACTGAACTGAATTGTCTTGCACAAATCAGAATTTTGGCCATGAAGTTTATTTCTTGTTGGAGATAGGCTTCTCATGTAATTTTTCATTCAATGTCAATTTGTTCAGCCTTGTCTTCATCATCAGCTAATGCACCTTCTGATTCTTGATGACATGCAAGCTATCACATGCCGAATATAACAACCTTCTCTAAGGAGAACAAGAAATGAGGAAACAAATGGAAGTAAGCATACCAAAAATCCAAAATGTTTTGTGTCTTCCAGCTTCCTGTAATATCCAAAGTAAAACCATGTAGGTGTTAAAAAGAACTAAAACGGACCTGATATATTTACTTTCTGTCAGAAATACTAAAAAGGGGAGAGTGATGTTCTGCTCAAAGTGAAGCAATGGATACTTTCCTAGGCACAATAGGAGACAAGATGTAAAGCATCGCTCCGTTCTTCCCCTCTACCCACCTAGCACATCAGCTATCACATAATCAGGGTTTGGCAAGGTGTCTTCCTGTCTTCTGCATTCTTCCTGCTCCCCAAATTAAAGTCACAATTCCAGTCCTGGGTACTCCATGAAGACTTTCTATTTTTCTAGATTATGGCGCTTTTCATTGCTCAAGTGCTTCTACAAGCTCTGCCAAGTATAGAGGGAGCAGAATGTCAACTAACTAGTGCAGAGCTCAAGGAACAGTGCAGGGAGGAAAGGCTGCTCCGAAAGGATGCCCTTGTGTGTCCTTACAGCAGCATGAAGCCAGTTGTTTAACATGTACATCTTAAACAGCTGCATCAACCAAAAACGCTGCATAACCTAAATGATGTATATCAGTGCTGTGTATCTATTATGAAAGACAAAAGATATAGTTAAATTAGATAAGATCTGATGTTGTTCACCATTCATGTGAATATAGCTCAAGGCCAAAAAAGAGAGAAGAGCTGGTATAACATTTGAGAAGCTGTCAAGAATCCCACTGGTTATTTTCAGCCCTGTAATTTCTTTCAGCTCTAGTAAGAAAGCTAAAGTTGCCTGCAAAATCTTTGTTCTCCAGAGCATTCTCAAAGTATCTGCTACTATAATCAGTCACTTAAAAGCCTATATAGACACCAGCTGTATTCTATTTCTTACCCATGGAAGCCACCAGTATGTAGTGAAACTAAATGTCCTAACCTCTGTATTAAGTGTGTGCTTCTTATGATAAACAATTTAAAAGACAGTTAGTGTGAGACATACCGTGATGAACAGTTATGGTCTTTAAGCCTGAAGTAATTTTCTAACTAAGGAATCTATTAACAGTAGAGCCAGAAAGGTGCAGAAAGCTCTACCATATAAAAAATTCTCATCTGCTGAGTTCGTACCAATCCATAAAGAAAAAAAACAGGGCTTGTCAGAGCCATGTTTATTATAAATCCAGATGCTGCATTCCCATGAGTTTACAGAAAAATAGGTACTGTAAAAGGTGAATGTACATGATCAAGGATAAAATTCAAAAGCTCAAAACCAGCCCAGAGGCGATGAAAGGGGGAGCCAGCAATGAATAATAAACATTCTGACAAATATAATTTAGCATATTAAGTGCTACTGAATCTTATTCTGTGGCCTGTACATACCCCATAAAAATTCTAAAATACAGCTAGGAAAGTATTTTCAGCCACATTCCAATAATGTTTTACTGTCCTGTGTTTATTTCGCACAGTTTTGTTTCCAAATCTTGTAATTGAAAACCCTACCCTTTTCTTTTTTATAAATCAGTTCATTTTTCCTATTTAAGCATGTCTGGTGCTAAGACTTATTGCAGATAACCACAGAGCACAACATTTGCCCAAAAGCAACACATTCAGATTAAAAAGACACAGGACAAGTTTGGGAGAATCAGGAGCTGAGATATTTTTCTTGCCAAGTTACAAGCATTTGCCAAGTGCCAGCTATTAAGGAAAGTCTTTATTAGGCCAACATCAAAGCTCTTTTGATAAAGAACAGCTTTTGCTTCAAGTAATCCACATGTCACAGCAATTTTATGTTATTTAATTTTACTGCTGCTTTACCTAGCATCTCAATACCAGCTGAATTCATATATGCCAAGAGATGGTCTTCTCTGCAAAGAGCTAATACCCTGCTGAAGCAAGTTTTGTGTGCTGTGTGGCGGGTGAAGCCAGGTTACCTATGACACCTATCATTGCTCGGATTTGGTAAGTTCAGTATGAACTTACTTTGGATATATAGAAGGTCGTCTTCAGCATGACACCTTATTTTCATAAATACTGTTTATTTACCCACAAAGTATTAATATTATTGATAAAGTCACAGGAACTGTTTTTTTAGATCAGAACTATACCCTAGACCAGTATCCTGTCCAGCTGCGATCGGGGACTCATGTTTCAGAAGAAGAATTTCCCCATTTCAAATTCTGTTTACTGTCTTCAGAAAAACAGGTAAAAGTTCTCTTCTCTCTTCCTCTTCTCTTCCTCTTCTCTTCCCTTCCCTTTCCTTCCCTTCTTAAGTAAAAATATAATAGCAAGTAAGTTCAAAAAGGTATCTTCCTCTGAGATTTATGACAAGCTTTGCTGTGCTACAGATGGTTTCAGTAAGGGCATGTGGAATGTCAAAGCATTTGGTTAAGTCATCTGGTTAAGGACTATTCAGTATAAAAGAAATAAGAAATAAGAAGTGATATATGAAACACACAACAGATGCACAAAAATTGCCAAAAAAGCAGGTGGTAACCAAGACAACAGTGAAGACCAGACCTCTTCAGGCCATTAAAGGAGCTGCCCAGGAAGTCACCCTGAAGAGGGTCAGCCTGAGCTTTGTCTCTGGTAAGAAGGGCAGAACACAGTTGTCGTGAGTATCACAAGATATTTGAGGCATATGGGACTGTGCAAAACTTTTTCTGGGGTATCAGCAGGGGCTTGTGGAATTGTGTAAAACTTCCTATGGGATGTTCACAGAATCGGCCAAAGGCAGGGAAAGGAAGGATCAGGGTAGGTCTAGGAGGATGGGGAAAATGGGGAGGAGAGGGGCTCACATGTGAGCAGGCAGCTGTCAGTGCACCTGTCTGACTGAGCTCTCTGCCTGATCATTACCACCTATCCTATCTTACTAAACCTCTTTCTTAACTATCTTAAATATGTATCTTTCCTCAGTGTATTTAATCCTGTGGATGTATAATCCACTAGCAGACTTAAACTGGACTAGCCAGTGAGTAGGAGGAGACCGGCATACATGGGGGGGTTAGGGAGCCCAAGGTCCAGGCATGGATATTAGATGGACTGAGGGGCCGTGCCAATATTTGAATGAGGGACGGGTGAATGTGGGTGCACTGGTGGACACGGGGAGCAGATTTCTTGGTAGAGTTTTATGTACTGGGGTAGTCTGTGTGGCTGGCTGTATTAAGTGTGTGTGTGTACACTCTTGTCCAGGACACATGTGAGCCCAAGAACCCTCGGGGATCCGAAGAGTGTACCTGGATATACTTCAGCAGCCAGGAGCAGCAATGCCCCAGTCCCGGAGACCACTGCATTCAGCAGCTCCCATAAGATCCTTCAGATTATTTTTTAAAATCCATTCTACATATGGCTCATGGGACAGTACAATAATGGATCTTCAAAGGAAAATGGTGAATTTTATATTGTGGTTGTGCATTCCACTCAGTCACGACAATTATACATAAAATACTGTCAAAAGAAAATGCAGAGAAAACTATACTTCTCTGCTGTAGTATTCTTACAGACATTACTTTTAACATTTAAAATCTATGAGAAAGAAACTTTGAAAGAATTGCATAGAGATTAAAGACAATTTACAGAACGGTATTGCAAGTAGTTTATTGTACAATTAATGCTATCTCCTGCACAATGAAGGAGAAATCTGTGCTGTTGTTTTGCCTGCTAGCCAGCCTTCTGAACATATTTTACCATACCAATCACATTACAACTTGTCTGTGATGATACTATTTACCGACTGAACATTTTTTTTAAAGAGTATCTCATCACAATGGTATTTAACACCCAACTCTGGATTATATCTTACTTTGCATTTAGTTCAAAATGATGACTAGTTCAAGCTCTCATTTGCTTGTTTCTCCTTGTTATCTCCATTCTGCAATAGCAGCTGTTATCATTGCAGATTCCACATTCTAGCTGTGAGATGTGGAAAGTGTTCTTAATAAGGCATAATTGCCTGTCTTTGGCAGTTAATTTGTCGGTTGTCCCCCGCAAAAGAAAGAAAAACTACTTGAGGAAAAAACAATTAATCTAGTAAGGTTTTACTTTGCAGTTTTGCTACGTGTTTTTGTCTGATTTTTAAAATAATGAAACTATGAAGTTAGAAGAACTGAGACACCACGCCAGTACGGGAATACATCAGCCACAGGACCGAAGTTTAATAAAGACCAATAAATTCAACGTATCACTTAGCTCATAGAGTACGGCACGTATCCCTGTATGTCTGTGATACTCATGAGCATGCACAACTGGCTCCTGAAGACAGCCGGACTGAAGGATTTAATGACAGAAAACAGTCATATCCCAGAGGAAATTCTCTCCATCACCTGTTCTTTGCACTTTTCATCCTGTAGCCACTTCAAAATAGCTTCCCATTTAAACATTTGAATTTCTAGAATAGTTGTTAAATGCATTATTCTTCAGTTCCTCTTAACACTAATTAAGCTGCTTGGAAGCAGATGTTTCCCATACCTATTTGGTAGCAAAAAGACCAATATGACAGGTGGGTATTTGCTTAAATGACCTTAGAACAGTCTGACTGACTAGAGTGAGCTAACTGGCAGGTACCTGCAACTTTTTGCTTGCAATACAGTTGTCCCTAGCAGAAAGACGTCTGCTGTTGTACCTGCACAGTGAGACAGGTGTCTTAGTTATCATTTTGGTGCCAAGATACCACATCCCTTTGCCTGCCTAAAATGCAGCTGTTACGTTCAGTTTCTTAACTCCCAGATGTCCGGTGTGCTCAGGTTTTCTGATGAACAGGGAGGAGTTTGTGCAGTCTAGCTTTCTGAATGACAGCTACTCCCCCAGACTACGGTGAAATGCTCCATACATGTGCTAAAATGCTGTGTCATGAAAAAAAAGTAGTATTAAAATGTAGAGTATATGCTTTTCAACTTCAATTAATTTTGAACTTTGTGCATACGGAGCTTAAGTTGATGCACCTAATACAGGCAAACAATAAAGGCTGTCATCGAGTAAGCCTCCCTAAAGAAAGTATGCGGACGGATGAGTAAACTACACCGACGATGAAACCTCTGGGACAGCAGTTGTAATTTAGTCATTATACCGAGTTAGGAAAAAAAATACCTTGCGTACATCTGCCCTTAGCTGATGTCAGGCGCTCGCGCAGCACCACAGAACACCGCGTAATGAAGTGGTTTTCAGGTAATCAGTGTGAAGCACTAGCGGGGCGCGCGGGACCCCCTGCAGGCCTCACGCAC
>NW_010543922.1:501-35460 GCF_000687285.1 Phaethon lepturus | reverse complement strand
AACCTAGTGATTCTGTGATTCTGTATGAAAGCTGTTTGTTGCATGAAGATAGTCACCTAGAGCCCTCACTAACATGACAGTGTAATTAGATGTCTGTGAGCTCTGAAAACACAGTTTAGTTGCTTGCATTACTATGCTAAAATATGTTTGTATAGCATGATCTCTGCTCTTGAGTTACTGAGGATGCCAGTACAGTTTTCGGGTGAAACAGATTTGGGAAAGAATGCAATGCTTCCCACTCCTGAAGCTGGAGTAGTAGATATTTGTGTATAAGAGCAACATGACACAAATGCTTGATTTTGTTTGTGCAAATGAGAAGGCCTTTGTGATGCAAAGCAGCATCCTGAAAAGGCAAATGTGCTTTTTTGGTTGTAAATATCCCAGCTAAATACTGCAGTAATTGCAAGCAGAGCTTGGCATTTTTCCTCTCTATTCTCTTCATCGTTATATTTTAACAAGTTCTCATGAGACTATTAAAACGTCTTAGTTTTTGGAACATGTGGCCTAGTGGGGATAACTCTGTCTACAGATGCAGTGGGGTTGGCAGCTCGATTTTGCATGTCTTTTCATTCCCCTCCAGATCCGGTGACCCAGCGCAACCTTTGGTCTCCCTCTGAAGGCCGGGGTGAAGGAAGTATGAGCAGGTGACTGATGATCACTGTCAATACAGCCTGCAGACAATATGGGAATTACTTCAGCAGTCTCCCACTCCCTTGCGCTCCCCCCATCCTCTCTTAAATCAACAAATGCAAATAGCAGCCTCCTCATTTGCTGCTATCTCTGGGAGGCTGCCCAGGCAGCATGGGCTTTGTTGCAGTCCCGCCTATTGAAAAAAGCAGCTTCAGCCCTAGGCAGAAGGAAAAATACCAAATGGGACCTGACCCCCCCCTTGATGGTTAATGCTGCTCATATTTGGTCCTCTGGCGTATACAGGTAGGAAGATGCTGAGCTAAGGGTACTTGATGTGTGTGTTTCAAGAGGGCAACCTGAAGTGGTTGGAGCTCTTTGCATCGTTACTCTTTGTCCGGTAAATGCCCTTCTGGAAGGGAGGAGGGATTGCCCAGTGTCCTGAAACTCATACCTGTGCTCCTAGAACCTGTTGACATTGCAATGAGCTGTGTATTTAACCTTATCTCTGTCTTTGCTGTGCGAGAATAGAAATGCATTTGCTAGATTTCAGCATAGGCAGAGGCATAAAGAATTTGTGAACCAACGTTTCTTTATGAGTTCATGATTGTTTTGATAATACAGGATGGAATACCCAGTACTATATTGTACAGCATGCAGTTGATATTGTTTTGCTTACCAGACGTACAGCTTAATGCGAGCTGTCATTCAGCAGTTTGGAGACATAAGAGTAATGCTATCCCAGCATTTGCTTAAAATTCTGTTCATCTTATTTTAGAGCTGTCATTGCATATGAAAATAAGTTTTGGCATACATAAATAAAAGGAAGGTGTTCACTTTGCATATCCAGAAGGTGATCCTTCTCAGATACCTAGTGATATTTTGTCTGTATTTGATGTATTAGGATTGCAACCAGCCATGATGAGATTTCTTCTGAACTGCCATTTAGGAATATTAGATTAGCAACCAAATCAGACAAACTGCACTGTATGTAAATGCTCCTACAGCTTTAAAAATCTGTGTCAGTAGTACTTGTATTTTATAAGAAGTCTGTTTGCAGTATGTATTTCATCTTACTGTGACATTTTCTATTGTGAATACTTAATAACGGTTAAGTCCTGAATAAAAATTCAGAGTTAAAGTAACAGTTGTAAAGGTAGGTGCTGGACTGTTAAGGTGAGTATCACTCAGAGCTACATATTAAAACTGTTACTCAATCTTTAAGTATGTTCTTTTCTCAAGGTCTCATTTCAAATGTATCTTTGAGTTTTATTTCATGTTTCACTTGCTTACCAGAAAGCCTCAATATACTAATATTTTAGGAGAAGAAATATTCCAAATTCACAAAAATCCAAGAAATTACCTATTAGCAGCCCCTACATTTCACTTTCAGTCTGCAGTAGCGCTTTGGATCAGGCACTGGTGACTGACAGGGTCAACCCCCCCCCCCCCTTGTACCCTAACTTTGCAATATTTCTAAGCTGTGTCACACTGAGTTCGTAGTATTTAATGTTAGAGTGAATCATGGGAGTTTCATCATTAGCGAGATGCAAAAAAAGGCTGTGGTAGGGGCAGTGCGATTCTCTAGAGCTGTCTAATTTTAGCGTAAAGGCTTCAAATGATTTCAAATATGTTGTGTGTTCCTTTCCCACACCTCTCACAACGAGGATGGCTTGATATCACAGAATCTCCCGTTTTCATCTTCTACTTACCACTTCTGCATCTGTCTGCCTGTCAGCAGTCAGGCCAACACAACAGAATATTTGTTGGACTTCTGGGCTTAGTAATTGCTTTTTGTGGCCACAGGTGCTGCTGTGGCATGGTGCGTTACATCTTCTCATCGAGGATATGTCCTTATCCATAGGTTCTGTTTGGCATCCTTCTGGTGTTTTAACCGGTCTATTACAAAGGGAATTGTTAAAATAAAATCATCATTATTACTTCAGAGGAGAGTGAGTTGGGTGGAAAAGATTTCTAACTAGGAAATCCTGTTCAGTGAAATGTGATTACATCTTGCAGCTTCACACCAGACTATAATAGTCACATCATCTACATACTGGATCAATTTTGTTCTGGGATGTGAGACTCAACAGAGAACTACTTCAGTGTTAAGAATGTATAAAAATGGCACTTTGTGTTTGATTTTTTTGGAAGACCTTTATTCAAATAAAATCAGTAAGTCTGTATGGCTCCAGGTAGAAAAATCTGGGTATAGTTATGTGAACTAAACTGGCATCTCAGACAGATGCTTGTTAAGGATACTTTGCCTGTCATTAGTTCCCCCTCTTCAGAGGGATGATTTTCTTCACTGCTCAAAATCAGTTTGTAGCTCTCTAGAAGTAGTTGGCATGCCTTGTAATCGTGGAAACTGCTCTTAGAGGAGGACAGATGTATTATGGCCTGTATAATTTGTGAAGTATTTTTGAAGGCCACCTTGATGAATGGCACTTTAGATATATCTTATTGTAATGAAAATTATGGGAAGCATTTATAAGGTGAGTGGTTTAATTATTTTTTTCATTTTTATTTGAATGTTTTTATCTTAGGAAAGTCCCTGTGAAATAATGGGTATAAAGAGTTCTCTCTTAATATTTAATGAAGTTATATAGTTTCATACCAACCATTTAAGTTCAAGATATCCAAGTATATTTATTTTACAATGTAAATTGTGCACTACTATTTTTTTTTTTTAGCCTTTGTTAGAAAAGTTGTTTTTCATCGTTCATTTTGAGGTTTTCCCCCCCTTCCCTTTTGTTTTTGTTTTTCCTCAGTTTCCATTACAAAGAGCAGTGCAAAAATCCAATCTTCCCCTTCCAAAGTGACCCGGCGTTCAATGCAGTCTCCACAGAAATCTGCTCCGGTACCAGCGCAACGGGGCAGGAAGCCAGGTCGGGGCAAACCCCCTGGACAGTCTGCAGTTCCCAAGAAGGGCAGGTCTCCTAAAAATATTCCCCTGACAAAAAGCACCTCTCATACTGAGAATCTTAAAACAAGGAAAAAAAGTTTAAAACCTGGAAAAAAGGTTAGTCTTTATCTACTACTTTACTATTTTGCAAAATTTTGTAGTGAGTTTTTTTTTTTAATTATTATTTAATTTTCTGTCTTTGCTTCAGCCTTCAGGGCTTTACTGTTTTCAGCAATTGGTTACAGGAAAAAGTCTGAAATAGCTCTTCTGGAATATTTCAGTATAAACTTCTGTGGATTATTTTATTCCAGAACAAGATTACTGATTTATTTATGGGTGAGTTCTTGGGTGTTGAAAAATACTATTCTGCAATAGCCATTTCCAGTAAAATTAAAGAGCCAGGGAAGCCTTTAGGCTTTTTAGTCTGGGTTGTTTTGTTACTGAACCATATATATCGTTTGCTTAATTTTTAACATTTTTTTGTTTGTTTCGTGTTTAGAAACAAAGGATTAGGAACAGCGAGGGTTTTGTTGCAAAATTTAGCCATCTTAAACATACAGCTGGATTTGACAGTGGATCTCTTAGATACCCCCTAATACTGGAGATACTAGCAGGAAGCTTCCTTCCAGGCAATACATTTCTCCAGGTGTGGGCCTAATTCTGCCCTGATCTGGAAGACGTGGTGGCTTTTTCCCTGCCAAGCTGAGTCAGACCTGGACTGTTGGCTGCAGCTGCTCTGAAGCTGTTCAACCAGCTACAAATTGGCACTGCTGTAACACTCCCCTTCCCACTCCCACGTGACACCAACACTGGTGGGTAAATGATCGTAGGGCGAGCTAGTTCAGGGGACTAAAATGGTAGACAGCTAACCCAGCATCGCTCCCTCTTACTCCCTTCTTTGTCTGCTCCACCCCAAAAAGGCACAAATGCTGCTGCAAGGAAGGGTAGGATCACAGCAGGGCAGATTTAGACAAGTCTTGAATTGCCGTGGAAGTACAATCTGTTTTCTGAGGCTTGCTCACCCACTGCAGGCTGTCGAAGAGGACTAGCAATCCTGCAATCCTTTTCTTTTCCCAGAAGATTTGTGTCTGTCCCTGTGCTCCTCCCTCCATTGTATTAGCACCAGTGGAGGAGTGGGGGGCATTGTTTCTGTTTTGTGGGTTTTTTTTTCTCTCCCCCCTTCAAAAAGTTGACATTTTGAGGTTTGTCACCTCCTGTGTGGATCACTCTGGGTTATGGGATCTATTGCTAGGGGTGCGTAGGAAGGGGTGGAGTAATGGCATAGGTGGGACTTCTCCCTTCAATGATGGCACTGATCAGCGTCAAGTGCTAGTGAAATGACATCATCAGAGCATACGTAGAAAGCTCAAGCACAAAACTGGAAGCAGGCACTTTGTTGAAATGATGGCCACAAGGTAAGAAATTATTCTGGGGACTGGAAGTAGAAAGCTGAGCACTGTCTCTTGTGCTGCCTATTCCTTCCAGTCGGGCGTCCAAACTGGTAGGCTACTGATGCAGGGGGTCTCCAGCTTTATCTCTTGCTTGGTGTATAAAAGTTCACAGAGACACGGATTAAAGAGGAGAAAGGTGCTCCCATCCACACACAGCTGCTGGATGGGGTGTTCTCCATAAGTCGGGGGGGGGGCTTTTAAAGAGAGCATTGAACACAGGCCTTTCATATCTTAAGGATGTACGCAGGTATGGCAGGGTGTGCGCTTCTGTGTAAGAGTTTTGTCTTCTGTGTCTCATTAAAAAGAAATTGAGAGGCTTTGTGTATCCTCTGAAAGAAGGGAAGAAGGGTTGGAGGCCTCTCACCCTTAGAGGAGGCTTCTGGTCTCTAAATGCTGGGTGTCTGAAAGCATCTGCTTGGAGCACTGCATTTGGCAGTGGGTCTGTGTGAGGTAGTTAGGGGATTTTGCGTGGGAAATGGGGATTACTGCACTCCTGATTTTCTCTGTGGGACCAGGCAACTAAGAGTTAGGCTTTGCAGAATCTAAGTTTGATATATCTAACTTGGGAGTTTTTAATGTAAAAGTTAAGGTAGTAAAACTTCAAAAATGAGCTCTTTTTGAGAATCCACGGAAGGTTGTTACTGCTGTGGTACGTGGTTAAATTGCCAAGATGTTATACATATGTGCAAGTTCTTCTTTGGACTGTTACACCTGTTAGCATAAGGGTGAAGAGAGGAAATGGCTTTGTGGGAGTTCTCCACAGACAGGGATGTATCTGACATGGAGTGCCATACAGCCTGTATGCTTCACAGTACATGTACCGATATAATGCATGTGGTATGTGGCTAAAGTTTTGAAAGTGCCTTTGGTTTTTTTGGTTTGTGTTTTCAAGACCAATGCAAAAAAACCCTCTGGCTTTTCAGGATAAGTAATTGTGCTTCAAGTGCAAGCTGGGTATGTGGTAGTTCAAAACCTGTGTGTTTAGGGAGATTGGTCTATGCCTGATATACTGTAGAGTTGTTTGACTTTCTTTGCAGCGTAACAAACTTAAAAGGGCAATGTTTATCATTTGTGCAGGTATTAACTTTTATTATACAGCTAGGAATGTTGAGCTGTTGTGTCATTTTTCTCTTTTAAATAAAAGTTTTCTAAGCTTCTCTTGTAAGTATGAGATGTATGCTGGGTTTTGTTTTCTGTTTCTCTCCCCCAGTTCACACTGTATGGTTTTACTCTGTCATAAATGAAGAAGAAATCTCTTTACATCTCTTTCATTATTTTTAAAAGTACACTTTGCATAACAATGCAAATAATTCCTTCCAGAATTTCTTGAGGAAGTGCCTTGGTCTGACTGTGGATCACAGCCCTAAATTCGACCCCACAAGAAGAGAGTTTTTAAGCGTCAGGGTAAAGCCTGTGAAGTTGGCTGTGTGGTGCCAGACTGTCAGCAGAGCTCTCTGCAGGCAAAGGGAGCTGGTGTGCCGGCTGGTGACACCGTGACCAGGCAAATGTGCCAGGCCCTGCTAGGAACGTGGCCTGCCTCAGGAAACAGCGTGGCTTTGGGATTGCAGTTTGCTGCTTGTCAGTTTGGTGTTGCAGAATGAGAACCTCAGCTGAGCGAGCGTAATGTGCTGTATTGCCAAAACGCATGCTCTTTCCTCCTCCTGAAGGAGTGCCTCTGTCTTACAATTTAGTGTTTGCATTTGTTTTCATGCTTACATTTCTTCCATTTCCTCCTCTTTCCCCTCAACTCGACCACCCATATTTTGCAGCGTGGTGACAGACACCTGGGCCCCCAAAGAGTCCCTGCTCTAGGGTAGCCTTCAGGAATGTGACACTTCAGATCAAAAGCCCCAACTTCCCAAGTGCATTTTGTTTCTCTGTATTAAGGATGGAGAGAGACCTTTCTGTCACCCGGTCTTAAGACACGTAGGCAATTCCTGACAAGTAGTATGTCACTGCTTGGTTCGGTGCCTGACCTGAGCCACCTCGTCTCATTCACAATGCAATGGCAAGCCTTGGCAGTCTATTCCTGATGCTGATGGTGATTCCACCCAGTGCCATATTGTCAAGTAGTTTCTCCAGCCAAACCTACCTTTTCTTAACAGTAAGGGGCACAGAAATTTTCTTTAATGTGCCCTGGATTTCAGGAGAAAGTTATTTTACTCTTTATGGGTATTGTGAAGAAGGTAAGCACTGCTGCTCTTAGGAAGGTGTATATTTTGATTGCTTTCTGCATGGTTTTTAATATGCTGCTTGGAAAACGCTGCTTCTAGAAGTGTAAAGAATGAATACTGCTAAATGGAAGAGGGCTTAGCCTCCCTTAGCAACTTAACTGAATTTTCGGTTCACTGTAGATCAATTTTAGCAGTAAATCTTTACCACATCAGTAGCCAGGTCTCTGCTGCCTTCAGCAGTGTCAAGATCTTGGGTAATCTCTTTCTTAACTGTTTTGGTAGGTAAGAGAATGGGAACATGATCTGTTCTCATGCAAGAATAAATGGGAACATGATCTGTTCTCATGCAAGAATAAATGGTGAAGGGAGAGGTGATGAACTTTTCTCCAATTCATTGTTTCTTTTATTGCCATGTATTTTCATAACATGACAAAGCACATTAGAAATGCCTTCCTTGTGCATGTCTCTTTTCTAAACCCCAGTCCAAAACAAATTCCAACAAAAATCTCCTTTCCTCACGTGGAAGGTCATGCACACTGACCAATTTCTAAATCTTTGTGCTGCAAATGCTGGTTGTCTGTCAGACAAGCTGAGGGAAAATCTAGGTTCATTGTAAAGCTGACACCTAAATGTGACTCAAGTTTTATATGGAAATATATACACAGACCAACTAACTGATTTGAGTTGTGATAAACCCAGATGATTGAAAGGCTATGGTCAGGCAAATAATCCAAAACACCTCTTGTGTGCTTCCTAAGATTTAGAAGGGTCATGAATTACTATATAAAGCTCATTCTTTTCCCACTTTTTAGATCCAGGTGGGTTCCTTTTTAAGTCATTTGTCTTCTACTGCCTTACTTAAGTAGCTGTAAATACAAACTGAGAGTTTCTAGTCTTCCTTTCCCAGACTTTATCTTCTCTGCTGTGTGTAGTGCTTTTGTAATAAGGAACCACAGACATTCAGTAAGATGGTAACTGATAGCCAAAAGTTTTTGCAGACTCCTTAAAAAACATTAAACATTTTGACTTTGGGTTTTTTCTCTAAACAGAAAAAAATCTTGCCAGAACAAGTGATTCCTGCATCACCTTCTCCTCATTCTTCTTCTGAGGGGGACAGTGGCACCACGCAGATACTTAAAGGTGGAATTAGTTTATCTGGTGCAACAGCAGCAGTTATATCCACAGGTAAGGGACAAATAAAAAAAAATTAATGACGTTTTTAGTGTAAAATGGCTTCCATTTCAAGCAAACTACTACTGTCATTTTATGAAAAATGTGCTGCAAACTTATTACTGTAAATCATTCTCCAGCTACCTTATTTTTTAAAGGTATTTGTAGGTGCTGGTGTTACTTTGCAGAGCTAGTGTTTTAATGCCTGCATTATAGCAAGAAGTGCTGGAACACAGGGGCTTTTGATAGATCTGCTAGATCTAGACCTGGCACTTCGTGCTTGTCTGAAGAAAGAAGCTGTATGGTTTTTTCATGTCTGTTCCACTCCTTAATGTATGAAATTGGAATAGATGTAAGCTGAAAACCCATATGATGTTCTGATATCATGCAGCCTGTACTGTAATATAACAAAATGGAGATTTTTATCTCTGTATAGCCTTACATTAAAAGAAACAACTCAGACTGTTTAAACCAAGTAAAGGCCATCAGATGAAATACATTCCTCCTTCCTTTTATGTTTGCTTGTTTTTGAAATATAATGAAATGTATCTTGAAAAGAGTTGGCAAAAGAGAAGTAAGCTAGTTAATGAACTAACTCATTGAGGAACTTGTAACCCTGTAGTGAAACAATTTGTATGTTGTCAGCTGAAATCTCAGAACTTTCTAAAAACTCCATAAATTATGATAATTTTGTTTGGGATGCTTTTTTACATTTAAAACTTGTTTTTACAACAGAAGTTGTCAGGCTCTTCTCACTCCCAACTTCAGTCATGGATGAGGGAAAAATATATATGTGTTTCCTAGGAAAATAAACCTTTCAGGAGGCAGTTGTCGTTGAGCCCAGACATGAAAACTCTTTTTGCTGATTTGTGTCTTTGATTATTTGTACATAGGTTTCCTCCAGTTTGAAGACATCAGAGAGTGAGCAGATATGCATGAACACATAAGATCATTAAAACACTTACAGAAATACTTAATTTTAAAAATCCAGGTTTTAACTAAGCCCAAATAATACTACAGTTCAGAAAATATGCCGGTCTTTTGTATAACAGAATGCTTAGATTGTCTGCATAATCACCACAGAGGCACGTTTTTTCATCAAGCTGTAATAATGTCTTGGGTGCATTCCTGGTCATGTGACAGCCAAGGCCAAAAAGAAAAAAATGTCTTCAGTTATGGCTTTTTCCCATGTTTTTGTGCCTTGCCGTTTGTTGTGGTTAAACCATGACACTGTTCCTTTTAAAAAAAGACAGTTTTGCATAGTCTTTATAAAAAGTAATGTCAGAAGTCCTATTTGATTGTTTTGTGATAAGCTTTAAATCACCTTACAGTGTTTCTAGAGAAGTATGTGTATTTTATTTAGCAGAGAAGGCCAAGTTGCAGTCTGGAAATCCTACATAAGTGGTTTGGGGCCTCTGAAGGTACAGACCTTCAGTAGCCATTATACATGCAAACATTAATGCTATATGGGTGCTTCAGAATGAGCATCAGTGGTAGGTATATACCATAGGGTTGTCTTTGTTGCAGCTTCTCAAATAAGAGAAAAATTAGGGCAGTAACTTTGTAAGGCCAGCTTTTTAGAATTATGTCTTGGTCATTTAGAGTACCTGCCAGTAATTCTTACTTTATTGGAACCGGTGTATAAACAGAGATTAGTCAAAATAAAAAGATAAGCACAGATTATGACAGCTTTGTTAAGTTAGTGGGGTATAGAAGGGCTCTAGAGACCAGAAAGAAGGAGGTTTAGGACTTAGGCAGGAGAATACTTTCCGAGCATGCAAAAAGTGCTCTGTCTTCTACCAAGGTTCAGCCTCTTGAGTGGACTTGTACATCTTTTCCTCAAGATTAAAACTAAGGAGACAGTTTGCAGTTCTAACTTGGGAACATGTCTTAGTTCCTTGGTAGTAAATATGGTTTGTTCTTTTTCAGTGTGTGTTTATGTCAACAAGCATGGAAATTCTGGGCTTCACCTGGATAAGAAGAAGGTTCAGCAGCTTCCAGATCACTTTGGACCAGGTCCTGTCAATGTGGTACTTCAGCAGGCTGTACAGGCTTGCGTGGATTGTGCCTATCAATCCAAAACAGTCTTTGGATTTCTGAAATCTGGACATCACGGAGGGGAAATGATAACTGGTATGTGAACATGGTTTGTTTCTTCCATTTCTTCACTTGGTTGCAAACTCGAGGTAGAGGGCATTAGAACTGAAGTAGCTGCAATGAGTTTATATCACTTTTATAACTATTTAAGCACAGTCAAGAACATATACTTGTGAATTCCTTTACTAAGAGAGTATTGGTGGTGTGTGATTTACCTCACTTCGGGTCCAGGATGATTTGAACAATTCTTTAAATTAGAATTTAGCAATAGCGGTGTTAAATTACATATACACAGTACAATTAGGCTCTCACAGTAAGTAGAGCTTGTGCACCTCATTTAGCAGCTGTAGCCAAACATTTGTCAAGTAAACTCAGTACAAGTGACATATCAGCTTTATTAATTCAAGTCATTCGCATTATCTTATCCATACATAGTGTTTGTGTTCTTAATGCCTTAACCAAGTGGGTAAAAAGTTTCAAACTAATCTGTTTAGCTTCTAGGCAAGTGATTCCACATGTTAAAAGTTGCTGCTTCTTCCCTTCCCCCATGCCCCCAGAACTGTGGCAGTGTCTTAGGTCAGTGTTCATCCACCTATGCCCCTATTACCGAATAGGTTTATTTCTGCTACATATTAATGGCAGGTCTACAAATAAATGATCTCAGTATCTCAAACTGAATAGCTGCTGCTTGACATTTTTTCCTTTCTAGGCTAGGAAATATTCTATATAGCAGTTAGCACACCAATTCATAATTCCATCACTAGCAATAAAAAGACTTTGCATTACTTTAATCTCCTTACATTAACACCAGATGTCAAAGATGATTAGTGGAATACAGGTTCAGTTAATTCTGCATAAAGATGTTGCTGTCTACCAATATTTAAAAAGCATCACCCTGACCTGCGCATAGCAGAGCTACAGTAAGCCTTGCTGTTGCATCCCCATGAGTTAGTTCACCAAATGGATGCTGCTTCTCTGCTGTGTAGTAAAGGTTTAATGGCATTGTATACGTGTGATTTTGAAACCCATGTTGCTTTACTTTTGCAAGATGTATGAAAGTTTATTACATTTTATAGTTGTTAATACCTTGCTGTACCTAATTTAGACAAGTCAATTTTGCTTGAACAAAGTGCACAGGCACATGCACTGCCAGCATTCTGTTCGTGATTGTTTATCACAAAGGACTAAATCGTAGGCCAATGGTATATCTGGGCTGTGACTGAGTAGTTGAAAATAATAATTCCATAGAAGAGAAACTTCAAAATGTTTATGTTGTTCTGGTTTGTTTACATTCAAAAGTTCTGTACGAAAAGGAATTGCTGTTCTGCACCTGGATTCAGGAAGCCAGCTCTGTAGCTCTTGATTTGAGGAACTTGGCAGTGTGGACTGCTCCTGAAGCAGAGTCCTGGCCCAGGTGATAGAGCACCGCAAGATCCCAGTGGGTTTCTGGTGTTCTTGAGTACTTGCCTTCTCATTGGCTTGTCAAACAGGTTGCTGAGGAACAAAATGAGCAAACACTCCCTGTCGTTTTACCAAAAATTTGTGTGTGATGTATTTTGAGAAGCACAAAATGTGACTTAGGTTAGCGTAGCACATTACAACCAGCTGTGCTTGTGAACAGTAAGGAAGAAGAGGAAAACTACAGTTGAATAAAATGAGGAATTACAGAATAAAATTATAAGAGTGTTTTCTTGTAGAGTTTTTGTTTGAAAGTGGTTTTGGATTGTGGTTTGTTGTTTGGGGTTTTTGTTGTTGTTTTTAGATTGGCAAGAAAAAAAAAAGTTGCAGCAGAGAATGAGCAAAGAAATCTAAGTCTTTTGTGGACTGATAAGCTTTCATGATGAGTATTATACCTGCCCTAGGAGGAAACTGTATACTGATGAGGATGTGGATAAAATAATCTTGCTACAATACCTGTGAATAATTAGCGGGTTCTTTTGGTTCAGCTGCCAAAGAAAATAGTTGTTTTGAACAGAATTGAATTTAGGATTTTTTCCATCTCTTCGTACTCAAACAAAAGCACAAACTGTTTTATTTTTGCTTGATGCATAATATTTCAATTCAGGCAAATATAACTGAAAATAAATTAAAGGCTTGATTAGCAAGACCACTAATGGTGGTGGTGGTGTCAGACCCATTTGTCTCCTTGTAGTGCAGGGACTATGGCATTTGGTGGGATGACGTACACTGAGGCTCAGATAAATCTTCTCAAGCAGAGAATTAAAATCAGACTCCTGGATGAGTTTCTTCACTATCAGACAAACACATTTCTCTGATAGTTTAGCTTTCAGCCTTTCTTCTAGCTTGAACCTGGCATTTAAAACGTAGTTACACAATGGAAGGTGGAGAAATGAGAATGTCTCTTCATCCTGGGGGCTGGGATTGCACATGCAAGCTACAGTCTCTGTTTATTTGTCATTAAAGGTTGAGGTTATTGCACTTCAGAAGTACTCCTTTTTATTTTTTCCCCTAGCATTTATCTAGTAAGTAAGAGACTTATGTTGTCCCCAAGCAGAGCAGACAGTTGAGCCTATGGATCTGGATCCCACACTCTTGGTTGGAGTTCGTATGGTTGCCCTGAGGTGTTCAGAGTACAAGGGAGCTGTGATTGCACTGAATCTTTATTTGTGGATTTTTCCCATGGTATGTCTTGCTGGGGCAGTCACATTGCCTCAGCTGTTTCTTGCTTTACCCTCCTGACAACTCTAAGATAATATTGTTCTTTTCAATGCTTCTTTTCAAAATGAGAAATTAAGGTGTGGAGAATAAGTGATTTTCCCCAAGGTCATATAAGATGATCTGTAAGGCTATTATAAAGCATTTTACATTTTTGCTGTAGCTGACTACTACCTTGCAGTAAATTTGTCAGGAGATCAGGCTGTGCTAGGTCTCACAGCCCATTTGCTCTCCAGAACTGGTTGAGTTCCAAGCAAAAATTCGCCTTTGGAGACCCCTTCTCCAAACAGGAGGAAGAGGACCTTGTGTCTGAGCCACATGTGGGACTGTGAATCATTAGCATTTCATTTGAACATTGGAGCCTGGAAAAACTGAATGGGCCATGGAAACACGTAGGTCCAGGGTTTGTCCCTGTAGTACTGACTCTTAAACTTTAAGCACTTGCATTGGGTCAGTCTGTCATGAAAGCAGATGAGAGCGTTAGCGTGTTGCTGTTGATGCTAGCTAGTTAACTTGTGTTAAATCTAATCAGAAGCTTCCTTACATCAACGGTGTAAGTAATTGACACTTCTGATTGCCTAAGGAAGCCTAAAATATGCTAAACTTCGTCATTTTCTTTGGTCTTGTGTATATTATCTGTCTCTCTTGTAACACAATGTGGAAATGTCCCTTAATTCAGATCTGTGAATAAGGGCTTTCTTGTCATTTCTGTGGTTTTGCTTTTTTGTGTTTTTTGTTTTTTTTTTTTACATGCATCTGCTACCAACAAAATGTGATCCTTTAAAGGTCTGCTTATCATTTGGAAACTTATATTAACAACAGAAAGCTGCATGACAAGCTGAAAACCAAGAAGACAGATTGATGCATAAACCTGGTGTTTATGCCGCTTCTTTCTATCCCTAAGCTTAAGTTACAAGTTTGTTCCTGCTTTGTCGTAATGTCTTCCTAATCAGAAGTCTCAGCTAATGTAATGGTAATTATTTATCTGTATATTGGTAGTATTGAGTCTTTTCAAAATCTTACTAATTTTCACAAAAAAGGAAAATATCATCAGCTGCAATACTGAGAGGCAAGGAAGGAGGTCAGAAAGTAAAAGACATAGGCACATGTCCAGGCTGTTTGTAATCGCTCAGTTTAAAAGACACCAGATCCATTTGTGGCTGTTGTGGTATCTCTGCCACCTAGCTCTTGTTGAAATAAATGGGAGCTTGACCACTGTAGTGTTGACAGCAGGATAGATTTCTCTAGTGACAAAATAGCAAATGGAAAAACAATTTTCTGTAGTCAGAATTTCAACAGTAATGGGTACCATTGCATTACCATGAGTATGCTCAGTTCAGTTAGAAACTGAGAGGAAAAAAAAAATTGTTTGCTTTCTTTTTATTTTTTTTTTATTTTGTATGTTTCTTTAGCAAGTACTGTAAAGAGTCTTTTCTGTGTTATCTCCTGCAAATAGGTGGTGGAGGAGTTGCTGTTTTATAAGCAAATAACAGAAATTACATGAAAGGTTTTGGTGATGAGGTAATAGTTGCAAGGTTTGGTATGCTGGAGTGAATCCAAAATTATTTTATTAAAATAAGTTCCCATAGAGCAAATTTAAACTGGCATGGATCCAATGGAAGGTAAAATCAGTCCTTCGGATGCAAATTTGTTCAACTACCAGAATGATTGCTTACTCCTCTCATGTCTTGTGTGGTTTAACTCAAATCTGGATGTCTTCTCCTTTAAGTTAATGATGGCGTTTTACTATACTTCATGATGCTTGGGGGGTGTTTGACATCATCTTCTTATTCACAGCTTCCTTTGATGGGGAAAAGCACGCCATCAATCTTCCTTCTGTAAACAGCGCATCGTTTGTCCTACGCTTCTTGGAGAAACTCTGCCACAGCCTGCAGTGTGATAATCTGTTTAGTAGCCAGCCTTTCAGCCCTTACATGGGGTGTGCACATAGTCCTATGGAGTATGATAGGAACAAACCAGGTACTGTTAAACAACTGTTATTTTCAAGTGCTGGTGTTTTTGAGAAGTGTGGTGACTTTTTATGAAATGTAACTTTTTAATCTGTCTTTCTATGACGTGAATTGATTGAAATGAATACGCTTCAGTTCTTAGTGAATTAGTTCCAGTGTGGTAGTGCTTTGACAGGATGGGATGGCTCATACCACATGTGCAGAAATCATTTTGTTCAGCAAACTCCTCCTTGTAGCCAAGTCAGGAAACATATGTATTGTACCACTGTGATACTGCTAAAAAGACAAGTTCAAAACTTCACATTTCATTTTTTAATTTATGTTTGGATCATAAAATAAACTTACTTGCCTTAGTAAGATACTTAGTAAGATACTTACTTGCCTTACAAGAGGGGGCTTGCCCTGAAAGGGAATTCAGTCTAGCCCTTCGCACACCAATAAAAGGTCCTTTCTTCCCTTCTTTACTCACCTTACTCAGTGGTAGCTCCAAAAATTTTACATTCTACTATGTACAGTCCAGTCTTCAAGTAGAAAGGGTGCGTTTTGCAGGTGGCTGCTTGTGATATTGTGTATGAGACCAGTATCTTTGTCTGCTGCACTGAGAGCATAGAGTGAGGGGGAAAAGAAATGATTTGCACAAAATCTCCCATCAGGTTGTTTGCAGGGCCTGGTGTTACAAGTCCCAGCCTGAGAGTTACCAGGAGCCATAGCTGAGAAAACTTTGCCACCAGGGCAATTTCACAAGTTTCATATGGTGTGTGAAGCTTCTTCACAGCTGTCTGATAGCTGAGTCTGTCTTCTGGGTGTTGCTTTAGAAAAGAAAATATTCTTTCCTTTTTCCAATAGAGAAATTATGTTTATAATTCTGTCTGTCATATGAAAGTCATTAGTTTTAACTCTGTTCAGAAAAGCATCCAGGGTCAAGGTAATTTGGGTGACTATAAACTAAGCTATACTTCAGCTTTGAAAGTTTATATCAAAATGACCGAGTCTGTGTGACACAAGAAACTGAACTGTAAGCTGGTGAATGGCTGCTATATGTCTTTGCTTTTGCCCCCTGGACTTTCCCCAGGAGCAGCTTTATCCTGGAGTAATAGATGATGATTTTCCTCTTCACAGCAAAAGAAGAAACACCTGAAAACAGGAGTGCTAAACGGTACTCCCAGGACTCTCCACCATATACTGCTCCTCTTTCCCCTAAGCTTCCCAGAAATGATGCTCATCCATCTGAAGGTAATTACATTTTGTCAGGATTATATGTGAGGATTATTTATGGTTTCAGTATTTCCAGTCAAAAAGGACTGAGTACAACGTATGTGTCT
This sequence comes from Phaethon lepturus, assembly GCF_000687285.1. Lineage (NCBI taxonomy): Eukaryota > Metazoa > Chordata > Aves > Phaethontiformes > Phaethontidae > Phaethon > Phaethon lepturus. The sequence goes on along the minus strand of NW_010543922.1, from coordinate 19,068 downwards.
GGTTTGTCTCTAGCCTTTGACAAGTCTGGGTGAAAGTATGTTAATTATTGATCACTGGCACAGATTTTGCACTTAGGGAAGATCTACTGCAAGTTCCAGCAGTCCTTCTCCTAAACCTGCTAGCCTTTTTTGTGAAGGGGCTCAGGCAAGTAGGTGACAGATGAAGCCTCCTGCTTCATATATGGCTATTTAGCAGAAAACCAATTGCCTTGAAATGGATTAGGAGATAAATTGGATGCAACTCTTAATAACTCTAGGCTGGGGCCATTAAGTGAGTAAGGGTGTAGGCTGACAATACAATTCAGCTGAGTTTATGGCTAGGAAGTGCTTTCCTTGCCTCCTTGTCCCTGCAGTGGGTGCCAGCCCCCTGGCTGGGTGGTGAGCTGAACCAGTCAGCAAAAGCACAGAAAACATTTTGGTGAAGCGAAGAGTTGTTTGCAGTTTACTTCTGTGGGACTGACTCAATGTGGACTCAGATGAGCACAGGGAAGGGTTGAATAAAATGCAGCCGTGGCCAGGGGAGCAGCTGACTACTGTTAGATTGATTTAGCACACTGATGAATAGCACCTTTTCCTGTGCTGCAGCTCAGCTGCAGTAACGGCGTCCACCTCAGATGTGAAGTAAAGCATCTAGGTTTAATCCTCAGTGAGAGAGACTTAAAAAAATGCAGGTTTTTTTACTCTGCATTTGCTGCTTAACTGGTTAAGCCATGGTAACTTGTTGATGTTGACTCATCCCATCTGATACGTACTTTCTCTTGCTGCAAGATATTTGCACAGCATTTCCCAAGGCTTTTTTGAAATATGATGGGGATTAGTTATTTCTTCTTTTATATTATTTTTTTTGTTCTTTTTGGAGATCCTGGGGTCATCTAGTGTCTATTAGTATCAGTGGGGGTAGAACGATCTCTTTTTTTGTGCAGATTAAAAAGTCATAGGACTACAGTTAAAGTGGAAAAGGACATCAAATTAAAATGTTCAAAATGATAGCTTATTTAAAATGGTACATCTTAATATTTTCTATATATGTAGCATATTCATTTCTTTGCATATAATAACAGCCACAAAAAAATACAGTTCTGCATTGATTATTGATTTCTGTGTCTTCCCAAAAGAAGTACAGGCTTAATTCCACAGATATATTGTACACCTAAGTCAGATATTTCTGGCAGGTAACTTAGTAAGTGTAGAGCACTTAATTATACTCAAATGAAGTTGTTTCAGTTGGAGCAAAACAAATGTTTGAGTAGATTTGCATTATCTTGTAAGAAATCTTCCTCAAAGTAAACATACATGCACATACTGCTTTTTAATCCTGTTTGCTAATGGATCCTTTTTACAGAGGAAGTCAGTGTACTCTTTAAAATACATTCTAAGATCAGTAGTTCATTATGAAGTTCAGTCATGTGAATAAAAAAAATAATTAAAGTAAGCATTTTGCCATGGTTTCAGAGGTTTGAATTTGTCCTATGCATTTCAAGAGGCAAAGTGTTCTCTCGTGTTGTGTGTTTCCCATTAGGACAATGTCCTCTGCTGAAAATCTGGAGGTAATTTTATAGCGGTCAGTCATGGGTTGGTTAGCGAGAAAGAGCTGCCCCCAAAAAGTTCTGCATCCATTGAGACATAGTTGTCTTGAAATAGTTGTTTTGAAATATCATTTGAAGGCAAAATGGAATAATTGTGGGAGAGGGTCTTTCAAACAGCTCATTTTCCTTCTGATCTACTCAGGGACATGTTTTGCAGATTTTGCTGTCTTTCCTGCTTGCTAGCAGTTTCTTCTTAAAGTTATGAAAGATAAAGGAGAGGGGGATGGGGAATAACTAGGTCTCCCTCCCCTTGAAAACAGAGTGTTCTCACTAGTGTGGCTGATTACATCATTCCCGTTATGTATGAGGCACAACAACTGTCTTCCAATTCCCAGAAGAGCTTCCAGAAAACAAAACGTCCGATTCTGCTAAGACCTTCAGCATTTAAACAGCCTGTTGTCATCCTTGCATTTGAAAACGTAAGGCCTTTTATTGGCCTTTTATTAATCTACCCAGAGATCAGGCATTCTGCAGTGGAACCTCCTACCTCTTTCCATGCCACTCTTATTCACAACTGCTCAAAATGTTGAGGTATGAGAACTGTGTCATTCGTTGCTCCATGGATTGCAAAGCTCATTTGCTAAATGCCGATTTTGAATCAGCTGTCATACCAGTTGACCACTTTTTCAACAAGATTGCAGCTGCGTTTTGTTTGTAGAGAAGCTAGATGGATGGCAAGTGGATTGGAGACTAGTTGCTGAACAGAAACACTTTCCCTAAAAGATGATAGGAAATATGCCAGCTTTTCTACCTTGTGTATGTGAATTGAGAATTTACAGTAAGATAAATTCAGATGCCAGTATCCTGGGGGGAAGAAAGCAGAGTTGATCTTTCCAAGCCCTATTTATTATTGTTTACTTCAGGATATATACCATTAGAGAGAAATCTGGAATATAATTGGAATAAATACAATTAAAATTGACTGTATTACAAAAGAACTTAAAAACCTTTTGTCTTCATAAATCTTGGCAAGGATTATACTTCATTATTTTAAAATCCCTATATTTGGGATTTTTGCTTGTTTACTATAAAAACTACAAAAAGGTTTTTCTTAATACATTACATGGAGTTGGCTGATACATGCTTAAATACTGTAGCTGAAACTTTCTGCTGGGAAATATTGTCTTCTAACCCAAAGATTCTATGATTCATCCTACCTTTCACGACTTCTGAAATCTGAACCTACAGGTTCAGTCAGTTAAGCCTTAGGCTCCTTCATATAGCTTTGCTGTAACTATGTGAAGTATCACCTCTGCCTTTTGGTCTTGGAATGACATTTCTGTTAGTAGTTTCATTCTCTGCAGTTCTAATTTTCTCTTGGTTGGCTACCCTTTAATTTTATAGTGTGTATCATTGACTACTTCTCTTAAAATCTCTCTGAAATTCTATAGAATGATGGCTTTTGTTTTTCATTTTGGTAAGTTGCTGCAACTACTTCAAGATGACAACTGTAAAGAAGTTAGTTTTCTTGTTTGTTTTCTTTGAAAACCTCTGTAGCTGCTTCTTTGCTTGTGTGATTGAAATCTAACAAACTAGAAAGTTTTGCCATGTTTGTTTTTCAGAGTTGTGTACATGAAAGAGAAGGGCTTGTGTCCATAAAAGCTGCTTTATTCCATGACTATCAAGTTTAGTAGAAAATGTTACATCATCTTGCAGATCTTGCCTTGCGGAATTCATCAAAGTAGAGAGCTGGCTTTCTGAGTGCCTTTGTTCCCTTTCAGCATTACGCTGTCTGAAGACCAAAATACGCCTAACAGTTCTTTACTGCATTCCACTTTTAAACAGGTTTCAGCAGAGAACCTAAGACCTCATGAAGCAAGTTAAAAACATGCTTGAGAAGCTCACCGGGTTTTTTAGGAAAATACTCTTCTTTTAGTTTTAATTGGGTATTCGCCCAAGAAATTCTTGAAAGTTGTCATGTAAGTAGGGTAGTAAAAAGCTTATTTCAGGAACTTGTTTCGCAGAACGTACCAGTTCTTATTCCAAAGAATATGCTGCTTCACTAGCATATGTTTTATAACTTCACTAGAGTAATTTTCAAGATGGTAGTGTGGGGTTTACACTTCTGTGAACCTGTTAGCTATATTTTCCAGCTCTTAACTCCCCTGCCAAAGCAGCATTTGTTTCATACAGATCTGTACATCATGCTTCCAACTTCTTTCTCAGGCTAGATGTTGGCCTAGTGCAAATGGAGAAGAATACATGTGATAGCTAGAGAATGGAGTGGTGATCTCATTGATTTCCTCCCCCCGCATGTTTTGGCTAATCAGACAATTCGGTTGACTGAGTGGAATTTTCAGTAATCAAGCAAACCTGGCTCCTTTCTCACAGCCCAGGGAAAGGGACCTGCTAACACTGCTCATCTGGCTTAGCAGCAGTATTGACAGGCTCTAAAAATTCACGAGTCTTCTAAGGGGGGGGTGTTTGTGTTTTGCAAAGTAGAAATCAGCTGATAAGTCATAAGAACTAAAAAAGGGAATGTTGTTATACTCCCTTCCTGAGACCCGATTTATTTTTTTAACTTGCTCAGTGGGTTTTGTAATTTACATGTATCTTCAGCTTTCCAGAGTCTGTGCTCATAGACCCTGCCGTGTGCAAAGAACTAACTGTATGTAGATACAGCGTTGTGGTCAAAACGTGTTACAGTAGTGTGCCGTACCTGGCACTGTCAGCCTTCTGTGGCTTTGCCTGTAACGTACTCAGTTTTTAATGATGGCCTCTGTGTCTGGAAGTATTGGGATCTATAGATGATAATTGTCCACTTGTTTATGAAGTTAGTGACTCCCTCTGCTGTTTAGAACAAATTAAACAATTGTTAGTTAACATCAGAGTTTTTCTTTATATTAAAAATTTTGTGCAAGATAAACATAACACACGCCTAATGGTTAGCTTCTTGAGAATATGTTAAAAAAAGATAATGACAAAGCTTGTCTAAGATTGTTTGACGTTTCAATATTAAGGTCAGACAATTTTACCTGAAAAAAATTTCCTCTGTCACTTCCCTGTTCATAATATTTAGCAAATACAACTGAAATGATTTATGGAAGACTGTCTCAGACTTGACATATTAAATCTTTTTCTACAAAAAAACGTTTTGTAAGAGCCCGGTGATTACTTGAGGAAAAGGAGCAAACATTCAGCAGCAGTGATTGCCTCACAGGAGATTTGTTAACAGGTTTACAATCTGCCAGTATCTTCAAGAGAACATAGCAAAGAGTTAAATAACAAAGACATAATGTCTATCACTTTGAACATATTGATACTTGCTTTTTGTGTAGCAGTAACATTGCCTATAGAGGAAAACAGCACTTCCAAAGAACACCGATTTTCTGAGGACTCTATGGATTCTGCACTTAATTCTGTAAATCCTTCAAGCCCCACCCATCGAAACTCCATGGAATATCGTACTTCAGGGAGTGCAGCATATTACAGAAACTCCCTTCAGCCAGTGACTGCTACCTCAAATTCAGCCCCAATCCTGCGCAGGCTGTCCTTGAGCTCTGCTGGGAGCAGTGGCTACCATGAAGTTAGTAGGAATCGAATACAGAGGAGGATTGAAGGTATGCTATATAACTAAACTTTCCAAAATATGTAACTGCTTTTATTAACAGACAAAGTCCACAAGTAATGAATAAAGAAGTTCTTTGCCGTAGAAGAGCTTGCGTATGGAGTGCAATCTTGTGCTGTTGCCAAGCATGTCGGGCTTGCTAACGTAACTGCAAATGCAGAACTTAAGTTCATTTAGAACTAATACAGTAGTGCAAGCCGGGGGGGTCTTTCCTGCAGCACTTTCCTCTCACTGCTGTTATGGACCCTGCAGCAAGCCAGACCAGAGAGGGCTAGCTATGTGCAGCTCACTTCCAGAGCATCTTATAAACTATTACCGTGTTGTTCGCCTCCGTACTGAGGAAGACCATGGAGAGGTTCATCTTGAGGGTGCTCACAGGGCATGTGCAGGACAACCAAGGGATCAGGCCCAGCCAGCACAGGTTCATAAAAGGCAGGTCCTGCTTGACCAACCTTATCTCCTTCTACGACCAGGTGAAGCACCTAGTGGATGAGGGGAAGGCTGTGGATGTTGTCTCCCTGGACTTCAGTAAAGCCTTTGACAGCACCTTCCACAGCATTCTCCTCAAGAAACTGGCAGCTCGTGGCTTATACAGGCGCACTCTTTGCTGGGTGAAGAACTGGCTGGACGGCTGAGCCCACAGAGTTGTGGTGAATGGAGTTAAATCCAGTTGGCAGCCAGTCACAAGTGGTGTTCCCCAGGGCTCAGTTTTGGGGCCAGTCTTGATTAGTATCTTTATCAATGATCTGGATGAGGGGGTCGAGTGCTCCCTCAGTAAGTTTGCAGATGACACCAAGTTGGGTGGGAGTGTTGGTCTGCTGGAGGGTAGGGGAGCTCTGCAGAGGGATCTGAACAGGCTGGATCAATGGGCTGAAGTCAACTGTATGAGGTTTAATAAGGACAAGTGCCGGGTCCTGCACTTGGGTCACAACAACCCTGTGAAACGCTACAGGCTTGGGGAAGAGTGGCTGGAGAGCTGCTTGGTGGAAAAGGACCTGGGGGTGCTGGTTGACAGCCAGCAGAACATGAGCCGACAGTGTGCCCAGGTGGCCAAGAAGGCCAACAGCGTCCTGGCCTGTATCAGAAATAGTGTGGCCAGCAGGAGTAGGGCAGTGATTGTGCCCCTGTACTCGGCACTGGTGAGGCCGCACCTTGAATAGCATGTTCAGTTTTGGGCCCCTCATGACAAGAAGGACATTGAGGTGCCGAAGCGTCTCCAGAGAAGGGCAATGAAGCTGGTGAGGGGTCTGGAGCACAAGTCTTATGAGGAGCGGCTGAGGGAACTGGGGTTGTTCAGTCTGGAGAAGAGGAGGCTGAGGGGAGACCTTATCGCTCTTTACAGCTACGTGAAAGGGGGTTGTGTTGAGGTGGGTGTTGGTCTCTTCTCCCAAGTAACTAGCAATAGAACAAGAGAAAATGGCCTCAAGTTGCGCCAGGGGAGGTTTAGACTGGGTATTAGGAAATAATTCTTTACTGAGTGGTCAAACATTGCAACAGGCTGCCCAGGGTGGTGGTGGAGTCACCATCACTGGAAGTGTTCAAAAAAACATGTGGACATGGCACTTTGGGACATGGTTTAGTGGGCATGGTGGTATTTGGTTGGTGGTTGGACTTGACAATCTTAAAGGTCTTTTCCAACGTTAATGATTCTGTCATTCTGTGAAATACGGGGATAAGGTTTCCTGCTGTCCCTCCCTCTGTCTGCACAACTTAACTTGCCTTTGCCATCTCCCCAGTTAATGGCATCTTGTATTTGGCTCCTGGGTCCCAAGTCGGACTAATCCCCCTAGGCATGTCAGAGTGCTAATGTTTATGCTGCTGTAAATACTTGCAGATATATAAGGCATTTAAAGACAAATGGAACAGTTCAATATTATTTGGAGCAAAATAAAACATCTTTCATTTTAAGATATTGCTAAGAATGCGTAATAGAAGCCGCATGTTAATATTAAGGATGTCTTACGTAAAATGAAATGTGTTATCCCTGTGTAGACTAGTGATACTTCTTCCTTTCACAATATTTTTATCCTGAAAGCTGCAAGTTCCACAACTGGACCAGATTTGAATTCACTGAAAAGGGAACCTTCAAGAACATTGAATAAGGATCCTTCCACCTGGTCAATAGAAGAAGTAATGCGTTTTGTGAAAGAAGCTGATCCACAGGCACTAGCTCCGCATGCAGAACTCTTTAGGAGACATGTATGATGCATATCTATTCTGTTCTAGTAGACTGTGTGTCACGTTAATGTCTTGAAAGATAGCTTTCATGTCTATCACTGTTTGCAATTGAAGCTAGACTCTACTCATATATTAAAGGGAGGCTGAAAATTATTTTTCCACCTGAAACTCCTCCTGCAGTATATTTTCTCTGCGTTCTAGTCTTGTTAGACTAAAGTAAATACCCACTGTTTTCCAGCTTATATGGAATAATGCCAATACAGGAAGTATCCAAGTTCTAATGGCCAACATCCATGGTACCCCTATCATCCCTGGTACCTCTAGAGAAGATGGCATTCTCATGTACAGTGTGGGGCATTTGGCCTGCATAAATGACACCTCTCTATGACAGTCTGTTTTGGAGACTGATTATCCTGAAGTAGGGATGCTGTTATGCCTCATTAGCTTTTACTTTGTCATTAATACTAAAATTCAAAGAACCAATTGAAATGTTGAATTAATCGGTTTTGAAAAACAATGTATAGGCTTTCATAAGATCTAACTAGATGTTGTATCTAGTGAGATAAACTGTGTTAATTTCTCTGTGCTGTTTTTGGTCTCCCCTCTTCCTTTTCACTGTGCTTTTCTATGGCAGGTTGCTCAGCAAAGAGCTGCTTTCTTATTTCATTGTGTATATGGCCCTCCAAAAAGAGGTTGGCTTTCTCTTTAGTAGTATTTCACCCTTGTTCTGCACCAGCTCCTACTAACAGTTGAATCTCACAAGTAAGCTGGATTGGAAAGGAAACTCAAAATAACTTTTTAACAGTGCTTCCTGTCTTATGTTTTATTCCTAGTTGTATAAAACAAGACTAAATGTCACTAGTTTTGTCAGGTTTATGTTTAAAAAAAAAAAAGAGTGCCGCCTTCTTTGCAGTGTTTTAAGAAACTAATTGCCTGTCTACAGCATGTAATACTACTAAGAGCTTAGGACTGTCACATTTCAGCAGCTTCTCAACCAGCAGTTGAAATCTGACTAAGTTGTCCTTGGTCTTGATCCTAACAATCTGTCTGGTTTAACCTGGACATAGATCTGTCTTATTTCACAGATTTAGATGGTCTGTAACCCCTTCCTCCATGTGACTGTTTGCATGTGCATGCCAGAATCCTCCCACAGCTGTGTTCAAGGTTCAGTGCAAGGCCTCAGTGCTTGGATCATTTAATCTCTAACTGCACAGACCTTCCTTTGCAGCGGCTTTTTTTTTTTTTTTCCCCTTGACCCATTCACTTTTTCCCAGCCAGTACCTAATTTTGAGCCCTGTTTAGTAGTTTCTTTTACTTACTATAATTTTCTTTAACATCTCAAATACCTTAATCATACATTAAAAAATACTAAAATAAATTCCATTTCAGTGGCCATCTGTAAATATAAAATTATACTAAGTTACTTTTTTATATATAGTAGATAAATTTTTACTATAGTATAAACAAATATAATGTACTTCCAGTCTTACCATGCAGTTTGTTAAAGTAGTTGTATGTTGTTGTCTTTATTCTCTTCCTTCTGCAGGAAATTGATGGGAAGGCACTACTCTTACTCAGGAGCGATATGATAATGAAATATATGGGACTGAAGCTGGGGCCTGCCCTGAAGTTGTGCTACCACATTGAAAGACTTAAACAAGGAAAGTACTAGCCAGTGGGGATACCACAAATATGTGTGTTCGTATCACACTAAACTCTCAGGTTCACAGCCATCACCTTTATTTGAAACTATTTTGCTGATATAAATCATCTTTATTTTTTGAAAGTGCTCTCAAAATGTAAAAAAGACATTCAGGATAAGGGGTGGGGGGGAAATCTGTATTGCATTCTAGTATTTCACAAAGTATTTCAGAAACTTTGCAGGGAAGGACAGTTGATCATACAGGGCAAGTCGAGTGCCAGTGCTCTCAGAATCCTGAAAAGTGTGTTCTCTCTTACAGACTTCAGCCAATGTGTTCATATTCAGAACCATAACAGCTGAATCCCAAAGGAAAATAATAAAACAAACCAGCATCAGGTGTTACTAATTTTTACAGAGGTGGCTGTAAACTTATATATTGCAAGAAAAATTTAAAATAGAAGATCTCATTTCTGTAGTGAATACTCTGTCTGGTCCTCCAGATACGTAATACTCTAGTATATTATTCCAGATTATTCTTCCTAAATTTCCATAGAGGGAATAGCCATATGAATTGGTCATGGGGAATGGTGGTATAGGGAGGGAAGGGTTATGGAGGAGAGGGCTTAATAGAAATATAAGCTTTTATAAAGTGTGATTATCAGTCCTTTCGTAAGTTATGAGGACAAATGTACGGTATATTGTCAATTTATGCGGGCAATAAATATTTCTGTTTCATGGAAAGGCATATTGGCTGTATAAACAGCCATTTCTGGGACAGACTGATTTAACTGGAACAATGCATCCACATTTTAAAGACTCCATCTTTTTGCTAAGTTTGGCATGGATATGTGTGTTCATGCTTTTTATATAGACACGTGTATGTGTCAGGGAAATACATACTATATATATATAAAAATATACATACACACTGTACATATGTATTCAGTTTTTTAATGTCTACTTTGCACTGTGCCAGAGAGAACTGTACAGTTTCTTGTTTTTTTAACCAGTAAATTTAGTGTACTACTTTCTTACTCATTAGCACCTGTTTAATTCATTGTCCATTCTTGGAGTCAGAAGGTGACAAACAATCAAAAGGTGGCTTTATTCATACAGGCTGTACTATGCAATACTCTTGGTTATTCATCCCTTAACTCTGAGCCATATATTCTGGTATCTTTCTGGAAAGACACATTTGGTTCCAATGTTTTGGACTTATATTTCCTATAAGGAAGTGCTACTATGTAACTGATAAACCTTTTTTTGGGTAAAATTGGCGCAGTTTGTATAAGCTGCAAGAGTGAGCAGTGATAATAAAGCAGTTTGTTGTTACTGCCGATTGTAATATACATCAGGGATGAGAAAATATACTCTCTGTGTAGGAAACTGAATGTACTGTATGTAATAGTGCAAGTGATAAAAACCATTTGCTAGGGAAGGTGTAGTCCTAAAATGGTAGGTTTTATTATATTTCTTACTGTCTTTTTATATGAAAGCATATAGTATAAATGTATTTTTTACAAATTCCTTTTCTGAAAATGCCTTGCTTTACCAACAGTCTGATACTCCTTTAGCAGAGATATTGCTGCAAAATAATGAAGTGTCCAAGTATTTTGTTAGTTTAAGTGACTGCAACACAATTTTAATTTAACAAGTCATTTGGACTTTGAGAATTGTTTTTATTATTACATCATTAGACATTTGACACTAAAGGTTATCTATATCGATTTGTTTTGCATATCTTTTGTGGTGCATGTATGCTTAGATGAATAATACAAGCATGCTCTTTATAGTAAGAAAAGGTCAGAGCATTGATTGAAGTAACAGAATATTTTCTCTTTGTGTTAAGAAAATACTGACTTGATTGTTGGTGTAACTGTATGAAAGTTAGTTATATATTGAGGAAAACATCGTGCCCCACATGTTTAGTATGTTGTTTATGCTTTACTTCTTCCATGCTTTAATATGCTGAATTTCAGAGTCCTTTAGCATAAAAAGATTTCTTAAGATTTAAGTGGAAGTAATTGACTGAAAACAGTTTTCATTTTTTACATTGCTGTTGGCATAACAAAAACAAAGATGTTTAAATTTTCTGTTTGGCCTTTATGGAATGACATTTTTTGTACATGGCACTATTATGTGTATAAATATTTGTTCAAGGCTTTCTGTGCACCCATGTGCACAGGGATTACTGTGATGTTGCAGTACCAGAATTTCACTGTGTGCTATAGCGTGAGATTCAAGCGTTCCAAGTGTTGTAGCAGAATATATTTTTTTATTCTTTATTTTCAATGGGATGTTCTTATCTATCAACAAAAATAAAATAGTTTGTTCATTGTTGTAACTATCCGTTTTGTTTGATGTTATGTGTATGTGTGAGCACTATTTGCGTAGACAAGGGTAGCTATCTTATCTGGCATTCGGCAGTTCTTGACAGTTCATGTAAACATCTGATGTAAGGAAGCTTTAATCAAAAGGGTAAAATCATTCCAACATGGTTTATCTGAAGCCATTAATGTTTGAACTTGGGCTGGTCTATGCTTTCAAAGTAACACTGTAAGAATATATTCAATTATTTAGTTTTGCATACAGCATTTTGATACTTACAGCTTACAGAATTGTCGTATGACCACTGAAGGGAAGAGACTGCTAAAAACTGTCTATCCTGTGTTCATATGAAGACCTGAAGTATTTTAAATCAAAGCAGTTGATGGCAATAGGTTTGAACTTCATATGCTTCATGCTTTGTTAGTTCTATGATACAGAAGTCTCTGTTCTGGTGGTTACACTTGAGAAGTAACTTAAATTGGGTTAATGGTAACCTCAAATCGTTTGCAGGCAAATTATGGAACTTGGAAGTTGGTAGTAACAATAGTCCAGAGGGATTTTGAGTCTGATCTCTCTCAAAAGACACTAAATATCTTTTTGGTGCATATTTGATAAAGAAGACAACAGGATTTATTCTCTTTCTTGGAGTTGCTTTTCTATCAAAAGGGATTAATCTGCTTGTCTGGTTCTGTATCTTTCAGTTGTCTTGCAAGACAGTACGTCTTTAGATCTCTTCTATTTGAAATTAAAATGATACTGCCTAGGAGGACTAGCAGCTCTCACAATTCTTGTTGCAGAAGACTGATGCAGTATTGAAATTGAAGAGTGCTGTATGGCAGGGTGATTGCATGTTGTGGCTGATATGACTGTGCTTCTAGCAAGTTTGTCGTGGCTGTGTACATATTGTAGGACTCTTTCAGGAATGACAGTGAAAGCAACATCATGTTATCAATGGTGGCTCAAAGGATGGAGCATCTTCCCTTTTTAAATTGCTTTTAATAAAGGCATACCATTTTTTACTTCATGTGGTAGACACAGGAGCAAAGATGCTCATCTGAATAGTCATGGTATTTGTAGAAACTCTTCTTCGTTTCCAGCCACTCAGGGATATAATTTGCTCAAAAGCAATATTAATCTTCTCTGTAACTCTGATGACAGTTTTATGTGAGTCAGTGGATGTGATTGTGTATGCCCTGAATGTGACACAAAAATTCTATGTTTGAGTATCTCAAGTATTCCTGTAAGGGAAAAATGAAGCCCTGAGTAAAGATGACTAAAATCTTGAAGTTCGAACTTGCTCAGATGAAACACCATGGTTCTTTGTGCTTGTCTTTCCTTTAATCGGAGATGAAATTCAGAGAATTGAAACGTGGGTACACTGTTGAATTAATAGTTTATCTTCCTGCTTAACTCAGAGGGCTCCAGTCACCTTTTCCTATTCATGTATTATTCCAGTGAGCCAACTTAGGATCATGTTTTCATTTAAATATGCTGAAGGTACGCTCTTGCCCCATCATCCAGATCATTAATGAAGATACTAAACAGGACTGGACTCAGTATTAACTGCTGGGGTACACCACTGGCCTTCAGCTAGACTTTGTGTCCCTTTGTGACTGCCAGTCATTTCATCATGGAAGTTTGTCAAGTTGGTCAAGCATGACTTCCTGTTGGTGAAACCATGTTGGATACTCCTGATGATAATCTTGTTCACGTGCCTGAAAATAGTTTCCAGCACTAGCTGCTTGATCACCTTCCCAGGGCTTGAGGTGTGGCTGACTGGCTTATAGTTCCCTGGGTCTTCCTCCTTGCCCTTCTTCAAGATAGGCATGATAATTACTTTTGTCAGGTCTTCAAGCATTTCTCCCATTCACTATGACCAATCAAAAATTATGGAGAGTGGCCTTCCAATGTCATCTGCCAGCTCCCTCAGCACTCATGGGTGCATCCCGTCAGGCCCCTTAGTTACGTATGTCCAGTTTGCTTAGGGATTCCCTGACCTGATCCTTTTCCACCAAGGGTCCATCTCTCTTGCTCCAGCCTTCCCCCCGGTTTCTGGGACCTGGGATTCCTGAAGGGGCTGCATCTTGCTCATAAAGGCTGAGGCAAAGCAGATGTTTACTACTTCAGCCTTTTCCATGTCCTGTGTAATGAGGTCACCCACCTCATTCAGCAGTAGCCCCACATTTTTCTCAGTCTTCCTTTTGTCACCTATAGATTATAGCCTGTTTTAATGCAGTGTCATGCTACTAAACACATTTTGAAAGCAGATAGCAGTATTTTTTCTTTGACTGGCTAGCTAGTTACATAATAGAGTAAAATGAGCGTTTAATTCTGATATTAAATGCAGGAATCTCTTTGAAAAGTTACAGGCATCTTCATCTTTCTGCTGCTGTTTTTGCCAAGTTGAAGCCATGTAGAGTTAGCCTGGCTTGCTTTAAAGAAAAAAAGAAAAAAAAAAAAAAGAGACAAAAAAAAAAAGAGACAAAAAAGAAGACCCCCCCTCGAGATCAATTTCAAAGGTCATATATTCTTCCTCTCTCTCTTTTTTTTTTTTTTTTTTAATACATGTAAAACTATTGGAGTGAATAGAAGGTGCTCGTTTGGAAGTGCCTAAGAGCGATGCAGGGAGGCAGAAGCTGGTTTCACATCAATTTCTGTGGTGAGATGGTTGCTGCTTTTTTTCTCCAGCCTTGATTATAATGTTTCACTCTGTAAACCTTACTAACTAGCCGGTAATCCTGGGAACTTGTTCCTCAACTGTCAGTGTTCCTGTTGTTTCAGAGGTCACGCAGAGCCATTTCTGAGACTTTATCTTCTTAAAATCTGTTAAAACAGTCTATTGTAAACTCACTGTGTTTTGAGTCTGCAAGTATGAGACATTTTATATCTTTCTGGGGTTTTTTTTACAGTGATTAGCTCAGAGATTTTTTTTTTTAAGTAGCAAAATACATCTATTTTAAAACTTTTTCTTCTGACTGTTTGTCCTAAATAAATTCTCACTACTGTGGCTGTATAGATTATGGGGGTCGTATGTGTACTTAAAATATGCCATTACAGTGGTCCAACAGGCTTTTAAATCCCTCACTTACATGAATCATCCATCCCTGTCCTAGCAGATCATTTTGATTATCTCTAATTTGTCCCATTTGAATCAGAATTCGCTTCCACCAGGTCCAGAATCTCAGTCCTGCTGTACAATCTGAGTCCTGCATGAGCTGCTTCTCGTAGCTTTATGGACCACTGCTGGTTTTATTTCAGCTTTCATTATCTGCAGGGGACCTGTTTAATGCTGATAGCGAGGGCTGCACACTTCTACTTCTTTTCTTTTTAAAATACATGAAGATGTTTTCAACTACAGAGACTCACTTCTCAGCCTCCAAAATCAAAGCCGTTCCAGGACAAACAGTATGAGCAAACAGATGCCAGCACAAGAGGAAAGGGAGATCACATCCCATGTTGTGTGAACAGACAAATGTGAACAGATGTACAGCTTGAAGCTGGCAGAAACCCTCTCTGCCAATGGTCCCTTTCTAGTTATGACAGCTGGAAGGAAATGAATACACCACAAAACCACCATGATAATTGCCATTAGCCTGCATTGGCAGTCTCAGCACTGAGGTCAAGTACTGGAAAGACAAAGACTCATCTACCCTCCCAGGTGGAAGCTGAGGCAATTGGCAAGGCACTGGGAAAAATCTTAATGAACGGTGGCACACCTTAGAAAGTCTGGTGTTCAAGTGCAAGAGGCCATAATTTTACTGCATTTCTCTCTTCCTCACATTTAGGTTTTTTTCAGTAGTTATGGAGGCACTCTGTTTCCCCAAGCAATCGTGCTAACGCTGTCCAGATTCCTAAGAGTGGGGTTTTCATACAGGTCTGGACTCTTCTTCCCTCAACTCCTGCCTCTAAACCAGTGCTGCCAAGCAGGTCTTCCTCTTATTTGAGACCCTCTATTCTGAGGGAAGGATCTCTGCATGTGCTGCTTACTCCTGTGTGTTTTGAAAAATAAGAAAAGGACTCAGCAGCTTGCTTGGTCTGATGTACGTACTAACCGTTGCTACTGATTTCTGTCCTTGCCTGGGAACGTTGGTGGTACTCTGTTATGAACAGATGCCTCTCACCTGGACCATGTTACTCAAGGTGAGGTCTACGAAGTGCTTTTCTGTCTGTTAGTCTGTCTCTTTCTTCTTTTTTAAGTACCTGTGCTCGAGTGAACAAAATAGTGGAGGGGGAGAAGTTAATAAATAAAGGCTCAGTTTTAGTCTACCCTTGGTTTATGTTTGTGCTTTAGGGGCGAGATACTAGATAGGTCATCATAATGTACTTGCGATATATTGCTTGTTAGGCTCAATGGGCAATGGTGGGGGGTTGGGGTTTTTTTGGTTGGTTGGGTTTAGTTTTGGGGGATTTTGTTGGTTTGTGTCTTGTTTTAACTGAATGCTGCCAGCTGTTTGTTTATTTTGAAGGAACGGGCTCAGCCAAAGGGAGTATATTGCTTTCATACATCTTTACATTTGCCATAGCGTATTAATTGTAAACTGTCTTTGCCTGGGTGGTGTTTGTCTTCAGGAAATGAACAGGTTGGGGAAAGTTTAAATGTTTTGAAAGAAAACAGAAATGGAAGCCTGGGATGAGTGATAGGGTTTGCTTGCAATAAACATGGGAAGTAAAATATATGAAGAATGAAGCAATGGAAAATTGCAAAAGAGAAAACCAGGTGTATGTGCTAACTTAAACTGTTTCAGATTATGACTGTTGAGTCGTAACTAGTGTCTTTGAGTTGAGTTGAGTGGGG
This sequence comes from Phaethon lepturus, assembly GCF_000687285.1. Taxonomy (NCBI): domain Eukaryota; kingdom Metazoa; phylum Chordata; class Aves; order Phaethontiformes; family Phaethontidae; genus Phaethon; species Phaethon lepturus. The sequence goes on along the minus strand of NW_010543922.1, from coordinate 2,971 downwards.
TTTTTAAAGAGGAAAGTTAGAGATTAACATTTTGAGCCATGTCAAGGATGTGAACTATTTTATCATTACATGGTATCATCTGAAAACATGGGCTGAGTCCTTGTAATTCCCTACCCGATTCTTGGGGCATCCTCTCTCTGTCCTTAAATTGTTTCTTCCTAATTGAATGAGCTGCTGCTACCAACTCCCTCTTGATGTGATTTCTTTTAAAGTCATACCAATCAAGAAGCCAAAACCTCTGAATACAGGATCACGTTTAATTTCATATAATTTTGTGTCTTTGTGTCATAGTTGTCTAGACTCTCTCTCATTGTAGTCCACGGAGGTCTGGCTGAGTGAGTTCAGGGTATGAGAGATCTGACCAGATTACCAACATCTGCTTTATGAAGAGATTAATAGCTCTGTTGTCTATTGGTTTTATTCACTAGATTGCAGAATATCTAGCCCAAAAAGTCTACCCACTGAGAATATTTCTGCTTTCTTAGGTCCTTGTTGTTGCACACTTAGAGCACCATTGCATATCTCTAGTTTAAAGCGGTGAAAGGCAAACAAGCATTTAAATATTCTGTTGATCTTTTTTTAACCCCACTCCGACCCCCTGTACGTGGGTACTGGGGTGGTACTAAGCGAGCCTGGCGTATGGATCGTCAGGCTTTAAGATCCGGTGTGGCAGCTGCGTACCATCGTGGCTGAGCTGTGGAGGATCTCTGAAGGGCAGGCATGCGCTCTTTTATGCTGGACCTTGCTGTGTGGATCAAGCTTTCAAGGTACTTATTTTGAAACATTTGTTTAAAGAATGAAAAATCCACTTGATACCTTTGTAATTATGAATGCAGGTAGGGTGGTTTTTTCTCAGTAAACAAGAAATCATAGAATCTTTGGGTTGGAAGAGACCTTTGAAGATCCTCTAGTCCAACCCCCTTGCAATGAGCAGGGACATCTTCAACTAGATCAAATGACTCGTGTATCTGAAGCCTCAAAAATTAATAGCTTTCTCATGCTTACTGATGGGACTTTGAGCGGTTTTCTTGCAGTACATAAGCTCCAGAAAGAAGGACCTTCTTGTTTTGTGTCGCAGTGACGCACCCTTGCTCTGCGAGGTGCCAGGCTAGGACAAAACATTGCCTAGCTTCGGTTCTTAAGCAAAGAAAGATGGGAACCCCGCGGATGAGGATGTGGTGGGAAGGATGATACTGAAACAATGCAGAAAATGTGACTCTTTTGAGACAGCTGTGGGGTAAGGAACGTCAGTAATCCCAGGAGCAAGGGGGGGCCGGGCACGGGCTGATGCAGGGACACGATGTCTGTTACCAGCACTTCACTGGAAACATGCACTTCTTAACAGGGAACGCTGATGTTTTACCTGGAAAACAGCGTTTCTTTGCAGCTACTCGGTTAGATCGTATCCTGCAGCTTGCTCTTGTAATTTTTCCCTCTTAGTTTGAAAGTATCCTAACAATTTCAGTACCAGGATATTATGCTATTACTCTAGGAGAGCTTGGGGTATATGGGCACAAAGCAGCGCTAAATATTTCAGCGATTAGTAATTCCCCCCCCACCCCCCCAAAAAAATGAAGAAATGTTTCAGCTGGTTCAACAACAGAATGGATTTCCTAGCAAGGCTGCGATACCACGATTTTAACAACTGTGGAAAATACGTTTTACGCACCAAAATTAGGGGATTTGCTTGTGTGTGTGTAGGACAGACCCAGCCTACTCTGAACTGCAAACTTCAGCATTACAAGTATGTGTTGTAGTCTAAGAGAAATGAAACTTGAAGTAAGAGGAGGGGGAAGCACTGAGGGAAAGGTGAGTGAAAAAAGGGAATTGCAGAAATTCCCATCATTAATGCGGTGGCAGGCTGGCTGCATTGGGGGAGGCAGGAACCGACCCCAGCCAGAGCAAAACAGGGTCTTTGAGCACTTCAGCGTGTTTTTATAAACTTGAGCACAAAGAGAAACTAAAACATCTGGCACCAGGATATTATGCAATGTTGGTTTATGCTATTTTCATTGTCTACGCTTCTTCATGGGGACGGTTAACGCATCGCTTATTGTTGTCGGGTCACTGTCCTGAGGTGCCTCAGTGCGAGTGAAGGGGCACGGACTTCCCTGAATCGCTCCCTTCGGCGCTCAGCGGCCGCTTCTGTGCCAGCCGGTTTCTCCCGAAAGCTTTGGCATGGGAAGCTGCCCCGTGAGCACCTGTGGGCCAAAGCTCTGCGGGGACGCGCGGGGTGGCGTAGACGTATCTCGGCGCGCTGGGGGCTGAGCAGAAAGCGGGTAGAGGCGGTGACAAAAGAAAAGGTGGCACCTGATCGGGGGGCATGCGGGCGTATGGATTTGCCAGCGGACAGGAGCGTGCGTGGTAGGAGAGCCGAGGTCACGTGCGTTACTTCATGCCTGTGGTACACAAACGCGTGCCTTTGCTGTTCTCCTTCCCTCCCCTTCCCGCCGGGCTGGGTTTGCTGCCG
>NW_010543922.1:0-242 GCF_000687285.1 Phaethon lepturus | reverse complement strand
TCGCGACCTTTAACAAAGGTGCTATGCTCGCGGGCCTGGAGGTGGCTCTTGTCTCAGCTTCCCCTGCCAGCTTTCGCCTCCCCGCTGCTTCACCTTTTTCTTGCACTTACAACTGTCCGCATCTTACCTGCCGGCTTGGCTGTTCTCCCGGGTCCAGCTGCGTTCTCTGGCTGAGAAGATGATCGTTCTTCTTTCGGGTTCATTTCTGTTGCCAACAGCTACCTCTGTGTGCCGAAGCCTTA
>NW_010543921.1:80133-167250 GCF_000687285.1 Phaethon lepturus | reverse complement strand
GGTGGCTGCGGGCGCGTTGTGCCTGCGGATTCCGTGCCCGCCGGGTTACTGTTCCAGCCTTGCGCGACCCGAACGCCGCTTCTTGTTCCTTGCGGAGGCTTTGTTCTCCTTGCCCGTGCCCCAGGTACCGCTCCTCCTCGGCTGGAGCCCACGGAGGGGGACGTTTCTCGATGGTGCTTTCCTCAGGCAAATGACCCAGTACGATATTCTGAAGTGCAAAGGCATCCGTGTTTTAACATTATAGTTATTCTTATGGTAATTATTACCTCATTAAATCTACGGATCTTGAGAGGTGTGACATAAAAATAGTTGGAAGAAAATACCGCTCGTCCCTTTCGTAGGGGTGTTCCCACCAGTTGTGCACGCAGACGTTTGACACGGTCAGTAGGACCCGAAACTCCACTACTTGGAATTGCGAAGCCAGTCGGAAAGTTCTTTGTGTGCAACAATTGCTGCTGAAGCTGCGAGAGGAAAAACTGCCTCTCCCAGAGCCTGCTCTTTACCGTTTGAATGATTGCACTTGGGTACGTGGAAATGACTCGGTTGTGTTGAGTGTGCTTTTACTTAAAAGTTTTTCCATCCCCAAACAGCACGTTACGCATGTCGAGGAAATGATAAACATGCTGCATATGTTGCAGGGCTGCACATTAGCTAGATGGAGCGTGGCGTGATTGCTGGTGCTTGGGTGTAGGTGATAAAGGCGCAAGCAGAGAATACAAGCTGTCGGTGCTGTAAGGCAGAATTAATTTCTTTTAGGGATTTCCTAGTGACATCGTTCGTAATTATATGGCTTAATCCTCTAATCTACTGTAGTGCCTTCAGTTCACATTGGGCCAAGTCCGCCAAGTCCTGAGCTGATATCTACTCCCGCCCACCTGACTGAATCATTTGGAGTTTTGCTTCTGTAAGCCACTGATTTAAGGGGAATGGCCCAATTACTTTAAATAGGAATTGAAAGCCACATCAGTCAGGATCGGGCTCAAGCTTTGCACTGCTCTCCAGTGAGAGCATATGGATTTATGGTTAATTTTTACTTCAGAAAGAAACGGCATTTCCAGTTTCCTGTGCCACTGAAGAAAGGCAACATAAAATACTAGATGCAAGTGCAGTTGATATGCCTGTGGTATCTTTCTGGTAGACTGTGAGAGACCACAGGGGAAAAGGAGACTTGGTTATCATACTGAAGCTGCTGATTTGTTGTTTATTAATTATTAACCAGGCTTTTGAGTGCCTGCTGCAGTTTGAAGAGCCAGCACAGGGAAAGGACTAGGTATTTAAAGCAGTGTAAGCTCTTGCTAAATAGTTTCTGTGACATTAGAAATAGTCTCTGTTTTTGAAAGCATTTTAAAAGCTGGGAAAGGGGCACACTGAAGTTGTCACACAAGATCCTTCACTGGCATAAATCGAAGCCTGTGGAGCCACGGTGATCTATACTTGTTGAGCCTCAGGTATTCAGGCTGGAATAAACAGCTCTAATAGAGCAGTGGAGCTACTGTGATTTATGGGAGTGCCTATACTTGCTAGATGTGGTTTCTGTCCTCACCCTGTTGATGTCTGTAGCAGAGCTTTCACTGACATTAATGAGGTCAAGATTTGTCTTACTGGACATAGTTCGTCCTTTCTATTGAGCAAGTTTTAGTCCCTACTTGACCTTCCTTCGTATTAGTAGGTTTTTGCTGATCTGAATAGACCTAACCCCTTTGAAATGAGGAGAACAGCATACTCTGTTCTCAGCAGGGGCAGCAGACACTGTCTCTCCTGGTAGATAAGTTCCCACAATTTACAGTGTGCTGCTTTTCTTCTGAATTAAAACCTTAGAAGAAATAGCAAGCCCTCCTGTTTTTCTCCTAAAACAATCTTTGCTTTTACTTCTTTTTTTTGCCCAGAAAGGCTGCTCCCTGTATTTATGTATGTGTTTATGTCTGGAGTTTGTAGGTTGCAGCCCTTGCACTGGAAGAGTCACTGTAGGTGGGGAATCAATAGGTAGATAAGTCCTCTCCTGTTGGTCAGTTGGTCCCTCAGCATGCACAGTGTCATTTGTGGTGCCTGAGTGTCTAAGGTGGGTGAAGTCAAAGATGGTACTAAAAGCCTGATGGTGTTGCTGATGACCTGGGAAGTTGTTACCTCTGGAGAAGTTTATCTGGGTTCATAGTCTCTAATTTTAATTTTCTACAAAAACGTACTTATGCCCACATCCTTATGAAAGCACTGTGTGTGTACACACTTGGATATGCCAGCACTCTTGGACTCTTGGAACTCTTCAGTTCTGCCAGATGCCTCTAGATCTTAATTCTCCTTGTTAGAGTCAAGGTTGCTAGAGACCTCCTGAAGCTATCTTTTCAGTATTTTTTACTACTCTGCCCCTTGTGCTGTAGAATCCTCTGCATTAGCACAACATGTTATTCCAACAAGCTTTAATCCTTGAGTAAAGGAAAGGAGAAAGTGCTGTGGTGCAAATGATTTATGAGTAGAATACGTAAATTCTTGTTCGTTCTGTACACCTCAGTAATTTCTTAGAGCTTTTCAAAGAACCAGACTAGAATATTTGCTGCTTAACTGATCCAGAAACACAGTCCTGGAATAACAAATGAATCAATTTGGACCTGAACGTGAAGTCCACTCAGTGGAAATCAATCTGGATGTGCTTTACAGGTAATGTCCTTGCTCTGCGGAAGTCAGTGGGACTTATACCATTGACTTTGGCGGTGTCAGGATTTCATTCTTGGAGCCTGTTCCTGTTACTAATGATGTTAATGAAAAATTTCATTAAGAGAGTGCTTGGATCCCACACGAGATATTTGACCTATATCTTGGGCACAGATTTCATGCCGTGCTTATTGCTATGTTGAGAGAGACACTGTGGTTGGGCTGGCCTCTTCTCATCACTAGAAAAAGGAGAGGTCTTTAATGAACTTGGTCTTCCTGAACCATCAGGTTGTCCTGAATGTTTGAGCATAGTAACTTCAAACTGCTTGGTGTGTGTCTTTTCTGTCAAACCCATCAGGTCCCTACTAGTTCAAGGAGTGCCCGGTCTTGGGCATAAGCCTTTTCAAAATTTTAAGTTTAGATTTGTACTTCTCCAGTAGGTGCTCCTGCAGACCAGAAGGTGCTACTGCTGGTTTAGGTGAATGAATGTCTGCTATTTGTAGGTAGGCTTTGGCGCGCTTCACAGGCACTGTCTGTGCTGAAATACGGAGGCGCGCTTCCGAAGCGATATCAAACAGTTTTGTGAGTCACCCAGGGCTCTTGGATTACAGGATGGCATCCTTTGCCCTGCTACCATATCTCCTCCAGGGTCATTTTGTCCAGTTGGGAAAACAGATTACGTTTAGATTATGAGCTCTGGGGCCTGATGTGTTTGTCGCGGTTAGGTGTGAAATGCGAGAGGAATTTTCAGTCCTCGCGTCTCCCTGGAAATAGCGTAGCCAATAGATGAGTGCTGCAAATCTCTTTTATCTTTTTGCATAGGTGGTTTTGCTTTTATTTATTTATTACTCTTCAGCCTTAAGAAGATACTGGATTAATGTATCCGTTTTAGAATGCTTTAACTTGTGTGTAGTAAAATCTGTGGAAAGGAAATAGTTTAGTTGAAAGAATTGGAAAAGAATATCTTACCTTTCCTGCAGCAGAATTAAATTACTGTTGTATAAGTAATTACTATATACAGTGTGTGTGTGTATGAGGGTACTAGAAATGTCTGCACTAGATATTCTTCTCCATTCTTTTCATTACCTGATTTGAAATAAATATTGATCTAACTCTTTCTCTCTCTCTCTGTGCCTCCAACAGCTGTAGGATTTGGAATGGATCCTGACTTACAAATTGATATCATCACAGAGCTGGATCTTGTGAATACAACCCTTGGGGTAACACAAGTGTCAGGACTACACAATGCCAGCAAAGCATTTTTATTCCAAGGTAAGACAAATGTCCTCAATTCTCTTATCTCAATTCTGCCTGCATGAGCTCATAAGAGCTTTGATGCTGACCTGATTCCCTGGTGGTCTTCTGGTAATGGTGGTCTTACTAAACTGTCACTTTATTTTATTTTTATTTTTTTGGAAATAGTCTTTTTTACTTTCCTGAAACACATGACATTTTTTTTTTTTTTAGTGTGCTGTCAGGCAGTTGAGGTTAGAGATCTTTAGGGAAGTATTTTTGGATAGGGCTTTCAACACTCCCCAATGTTTATTTCTAACTAAATATGTCAAAGAACTTCTGAGGCATGGACTCGGTTGTATTCTTGTGTACTTTTTCTCTGTGATTGTACCTGTGCAGAGACACACAGCTGAAGTTATGTAACTATGAGAAAGCATTTAATGTGTTGACAATGATTAGTAATGTGCAGCAAGTCTTTCATCAGGTTTGTGAAAACTGTTAAAGTGAGAAAATTGAACAGTATTGCATTTAACTGTCCATGCAGAGCACCAGGTACAGAATAAGTCACTCTGAATTGTGATTTTTTTCTTTTTAATTCAATTTTCTAAGATATTGCTTGTGAAGTGATTTAAAATGGTTTTAGTTTCTTTTGTATTTTTAGTGAGTGAACTTCTGGATGAATTAGCAAGTTTTACCATAGACTTAAGTAAGGTCCAGGTAAAAAGACAGCATCCCATAGGGTGGAAGCACTGAGCTGCTACAATATGCTTATTTGGTGAGAAAGACGTTTAAGTCAGTTGAGATTAACATGCACATTAAAGCACAGTTACGAACATTTTTATTGTTGAGACTCCCTATGTTTGTTTTTTCTTTACTGTGCTTTATGTTGAAATGTGCGTCTTAGTGCCTCACTCTTTGATATCTGTCCTCTGTAGCTGTTTTTAAACGGTTATGATCTCATTTAGCTTTAGTTCTAGAACTGCAATGTTAACTGACTTTATTGTAAGTAATAAAAGAAGCGGGTTTATAATCTTAGTTCCTTCTTTACCTGGCCAAGGCTGGTTTAGGGGGCCGGAGCAGAGAAACTTCTGGAGGCCTTCTCAGACTTTGTTAGTCATATTTCCAATCCTTTATGATACAATGAGTAGCATAATTTTCACTGATTCCTGGATTAATGTCTAGAAGAAGGGCATTAATTTATTTATTTAAAGATATAAATTGTTTTTTCTTCTCATACCCCTGACTCCAGGTTTGTGTGTTATGGACAAACAATATTAAAGTACAATCATTCCTCTAAAGACTGCATTGGCCTAAGTGACTTAAAATATTTTAGTGTTTCCAGGTGCCATTCTGTACAGCTAATCGCAACCACACTGACAAACTGTCATGGTGAGTTTTCACAGACTGGTGGTCAGAGCTGCAGGGAGGAAGACTGAGATGCGTTTTTCAGGACACTGACTGAAACCTTTGAAACGGAACGTAGCTTTGGAAGGCTAATGGTGAAGATGTCACAGATATTCAGTTCCTTTGGCCTTGGAGGACCCCATCAGTAGTTTACAAACTTAGAGGAGACTAGCATAAAAAAAAAAGTAGAGCTTGTAAAGCTGACATGAGCAGAGAAGTTGGAAGATAGATGTTCACAGGAAGCAATGAACAATTCACCGTACAAAGTGAATAAACTATTTGAAGTCCATAGTTAGGTAAATACAGTGTTTTTTTTTTTTAACTCCCACGACAGAAGTTCTTGCTAATGCACAACAGGAATAGCCCTGTGCTTGGATCTCGCCTCTAGTATAAAACTTCTTGGAAGATCGCTCGGGAAAATTATTCTCTTTTAAGCTCATCTGCCCTTGGGCTGGCAGAAGACTGAAGACCTTTGGTCTATTACTCCATCCTGAGACACGTCTACAAGGGGTCTTTTGCTGCTGCTCTCAGATGGGATGGAATCCGAGGCTGCTCCGTTGGATGCTTCCCTTCTTGTTCATATCCATTATTTGTTAAATGGCAGCAGTATAACGGCAGCTGTATGAATTCCCATTTACTAACAGAGGTGACTTACTTTACAACTACTGATTGGCTGTGTGCCAGGTCCTTTGGCTGGAATCAGGAGATACTTAATTTTGTTTTTTCTCTTGCCATACAGTAAAACCAATACAGAACTTGGGGCAATGTATGGGCAGTGGCTATTTCTGGCTTAGAAATAATACCTTTTCCCATAGAGATTCACAAAGAAACCCCAGCCAACGTGACACGCTCAAGGGAGAGAAAAAGACTGGAAGTTAGTGCTTAGTTTCAGAATTACTGTATCCTCTTGGACCAGCTATTCCAGTCAGCAAGACGTGGTCCTTTGCTGAAAGCTTTGCTTTGATTAGTTCTTGCCATATGTGAGTAGTTAATGCATGCTGTGCCTCGCTGCACCACGCTGCTCCTGTGTTGCCTCTGGGGCTCTGGGCAGGGGAGGACCTGCTTCACCTGGCAGGCTAATTGCTGAACATGGAGCCACATTAGAAGACCTCTTCACTCCTGTGGTTTCACCGCTGAGGATTTCATAGTTTAAGAAATGAGAAGAAGAGTTTGTGAGTATGTTCTTCGGAGTGCGGTTTTCACAGGGACAGTTTTGCCCGCTGCCTTTGGTAGTGTCCCTACAGAATGTAACAGGGCTCTGAGCTTACTCAAAGGTTCCCTGTGGTTTGTTTTCTGTCTTGTAAGATGCATTTCCTAAAATGGCTTTATTAGAGCCGTTCAAACTGAGAGTGTTTCTTTGTGTCCCTTGAAGTCTACATCTTTGAGGTAGAGAAACGGTAATTTTTCCCCAACCCAGACAGTTGTGTGCACTGCTGTAGTGAAAATACGGATCGTTTTCCTAAGCAAGATTCTTTTTCTGAGAATTAAACTCTTAGAAATGGAAAGCTTTATAAGTTTTGAGCATTCTTTCAGTTGCGTTTAGAGGCAAAAAGAAGAAATGAAGAAGGGGGTTGGTGGGAAGTCATGCACAAAAGAAGGAGAAACTATTATTTTTAATTAAATATTTGATCAGTGATGTTACCTCTCTTACTGTAAGTGACAAACTGTTTATTACAAAGTTTCGGAGGAGTGATGTCATGATTTGATTTATCCTAGAGAAAATGTAGGGCTCTTTTTTTCCTTGGGGATTTAGCAATTTCAGTCCAAGACAACCTCAGTGAAGCTAGTGGAGTATTCTGATTTTATAATAATATTGGTAGTAACAGCTGAAACTCAGACTTCCATGTGAAGTAGCTTTACAGGCAAAGAAACAAATTCAGCTCCATTGCAAATTGTGTGACAGCATGATAGAACCAAAGTGGCAATTGAGAGATGCGGGTTGCCTTTGGGCAAGCAAATCTGTTGCTAATTCAGAAAAGCATAGAAACTATAATTAAGTGTAGTCATCTGACTGGTCCTGTTGGGCATGGACTTTGATTATTAGGGTATTTCAGCTGGATTTTTGATTGATCAGTTCCATATTTGTGTGTTTCAGTTCCATTCTCTGTGAAATGGGGATGAGGGAATCCAAAATGCTGTGCAAGTGCCAACAGTGTGAGTTAGATGAAATGTAGATACCTAACTCACAAATGCAATTTTGCAGTCTAACTCTTAAGGTCTGTAACGTTACGGTGTCTTAGTTATTTATCTTTTATTTATTTGTATGAAGAAGAGCGGGAAGAAAAAATCTTTGTGTCCAGATTGGTTGTTCTAGCATGAAAGGAGGGTGAGTGGAGACTCTTAACTAGAGTGCTCTTGGGGAACGGGGCACCCAAGATTCTGGTGTCTGACCCCACATATCTTCATTTCCAACTAGGAGTCCAAAGAAATCAAGGAACCAGTGCTGGGAGCGGGTGGGAAATCTACCTCAAAGAAATGTAATGAAAATATTAATTGTCTACTTAATGCATTGCAATAACATCTTGCAGACATTGAGTGAAAGACATTTGTAAATATTATCTTACAAACATGACAAAATGAATACCAAAATTCCTAGAACAGGATTATAGTATAAACTATATATATATTAACAAAACTATATATATAGGATTATAGTATAACTCAGCTTAGCGGGGCTGAGTCCTTTTCTGTGTTTCAGATAGCAGGGAAGCAGGGCTTGTTTTGACCCAGTAGGTGGAAACCTCAGCAGGACCTTGAGTTTAGTGGCAGAGAAAGGCTCTTATTATAAATAAGGCAAGAGGAGGTGCTTAATTGGTCATCCTGTCTCTAGGTGGAGTGAGCCAAATTTTAGCCTAGCTGTTACATTACATGATTGCTTTAACCAGTCTGACTTTTGTTCTGTGCTCAGTTCTCGATGGGGAAGTAAAATTTTATTCCTTTTACGATGTGTCAGCTATGCCCATTTCTTTTTAATTCTTTTTCTTTCAGCATCTCTTTTGAACTAACAGAGGCTTAAAGCCTTTACTTATAAAGCAGTTCCCCCAAGAAGTTTATTAAAGCTTTGCTGTTTCCTAGCAAGCTGGCAGTATATTTCAACTTAGTTTTTAAATTAGGAATGGTCTTTTTGCTATGTATAGCATTCAGTAACTTAGACTGCCAAGTACTGTTAGAAGTCTAGCTGTATGTAGTCCTTTCTTCCTTGACCGTTTCTTTACTTGTATTAAACAACTATTGGATTTATAAGAGAAAAACCTGGCCCACAGCTCTTGCAGCACAGAGTTTGGTCATGCTCCTTCTTCCCATTTTGTACCGGTGACTGCCGAGTTCTTTTCTGTCGAGTCGCAGCTCCAACGGGAAAGGTGAAAGAATAATGTGTATCTTAAAGCACAGAGAAAGGCAACGTTTTTGTGAGAAAAGAGTGAATCTTCTTGAGTTCCTGAAACAAAAGGGCCGTCCCGCTTCAGGCTGAAAGAGAGAGCAAAGCTGCGGTCCCAAGGCAGGTAGAGATGCCTCCCACCAGACTGACTTGAGCTTCCAGATGCGTTACGTCCCCTCTCTGTTGGTGTTTCCTCGCAGTGTGTTACGGATCCTGATTTTTTTTTTTTTGGACACCTTCCTCCTTGACTTGCTAATTCCTTGCTCAGAGGAAAGAGGTGTTTCCAGATCCTGCTCTAGGAGTCGGACTCCTGAAAGTCAGCTTTCGCGGGTACAAAGTCTAAGGAGTTTGATGTTGTTGTCAGGACTGGGCGCATACCCTTTGCATCAGGATCGTTAGCTCTGCTTCTGCTAGGACAGTCTTCAGGATAGACTTTAGGCCCTGGCTAGGCGTGTGGGGCAGTGGCTCCGTACTGGGGTGTGCTCAGTAAGTTCAAAGGCTGTGTGAGAAGGCTGCTGCCTTCATTCATCAGTGTGTGAACGTCTTCTCACCTGAGTCTCAGTGACCTGTGTGCTACGGCTGAGGTTTTAATCCGCTTCAAATGTTAAAGCTCAGTTGTGCCAATGTAATGTGCAAGGCGTGCGAGCTGCAGAGCTCGGAAAAGAGCCAGGGACGGCATGAGAGGAAGCAGATAACGCCTCGAGGAGGAAACTTGTAATTACTCTTTCTGGGGTGGGCGGTGGGGAGGTCTGCATCGAGTAGGGGAGATGAACTTTAGACTTCAGGGCATCGGTCCCTCTTTACATGAGAGAATGCAGTGAGAGTCATTGCTTTCTGTGTGATCTCTCGCTGTGTCCCTCCAGCCGGCTGAATTTTTGGTTCTGGTTTTTTTTTTTTGGTTTTGTTTTTTTTCCCCCCACTTTTATAATACACTTTGCCTGAGGCGCCACCAGCCAGGACGAGGGGCCCGGGCTGTGCCCTGTGGTGGGGCGGTTGGAACCGGCTGGAACCGGCCCCCACCTCCCCTCACAGAGGCGCCTCGCACCTCGCCACCTGCTACAGGCATGTCTTCATGGAAACTCGGCAAGCTCCTCAGACTTGTGACCTTTTATTTTATTCATTTATTTTTTTTTAAAAAGGAAGAGTGAGGTTTTTTTTCACTGTGACGTGCCCCGTCGTGCAGGTCTGTGCTGGCTTCCACAGGGGTGGGTTGAATTTGGGGTTTTACCCTCTGTTGCCTGGGGGGTACCTGTCCCGGGTTCCTGGGACCTCAGGAGGGAAAGGCAGCTATCGTCAAATAAAGCGCCTTTGTAATGTGTAAGCAAAAATAGTATCTACATCTGAGGCGTAGGTCAGCCTCTCGCCGTGATCACGTGGTAACATTTCTGGTGTTGCTGCTTCCTTGGTGCTAAATTTTGACCATTTCCCTTCTCTTTCCACTGAGATCTCCCTTCTGAGATCCTCCTCCCATCGGAGGATAGCAGAATTGATGATTTCCTTGAAGCTGATCTGCTTTTAGGGCTCGTTGGCTCTGATGGCAACGACAGGCTCCTCTGCTCGCCCGTGGCGGTGGCTCACGACCTGCGGCTGCGTGGAGATGGTGGGGACCAGGCCAGCAAGTGTCTTCTCCTGTGATGGAGGTTTGTGGGGTGGTGAGAAATAGGGCCCAGGCTGTCCCTCAGGAGAGCGGGATCCTCGCCCGCCCTACGCACTCATCCCTTGAGGTGTTCCTCTGCTTTCATGAGCTCCAGCCTGGCCCTTAGGAGCTGTGGCAGCTGCCCGCCATCCTAGAGAGTTGCCAGAGAGTTCCCTTAGTGCTTTCAGCCCTTTGTCAAAGCTGCTCTGCAAAACACTGCTAAAAAAAGCATTAAAGTAAGATACCAGAGAGTTTTAGTGGATAAACTCGCCAAAGAGCTTGCACGTGCCCATGCTTGAGCCTGTTGGAGTTTGACGGGTGAGCTGGCCATTTGTGTGCCTGAGCGGCTGGGCATGCGTTGTACCTTCACAGCTCCCTACCCTTGTTTTCCTGCGGAGCAGCTGGCCTGGCTGCGCCTGAGAGGGTGGAGGAAAGCGTGGCTTCTCTCGTGGGAATGATTTCTGGGCTTGTGTCCATCAGCAGGATGGAGAGCAAGGTCTTGATCTCTTTTTGGGGTCTCGGGTGCTTCTCCTGCTTTCCCTCCCCCCTTCCTTCCCAGACCTCTGTGGAAGCTGGAAAGGAGAGGGAAATAAAGCTGGGAGTTTAGGGGCAAGGACTGAGTATGTAAAGTGACAATAATCTAGTTGGGACGAACGGGCTCCCCTGAGAGCCAAGGAGTGATACAGGCTGGTGCTGGGCGGTGGGTGGTGAGAAGCAGTCAGATGAGACTAACTGTGACAGGCAGGGCAAGGAAACTGGGACTCGGACGGGGAGGCGGAGGGGGGAGAAGGGAAACAGCTGTGGTGAGGAGCTGGAGGCCAAGAAGGAAGTGGGTGATGGCTGGGCAGAGGAGCTGTGACAAGGACCATACAAGGACTCTGACTTGAGGGGAAGGGAGTGGGGTGCAGGGACGAAGAGCACGGTAAGGGCAGCCATGGACGGCGGCTGGGAGAAGCAGCCTGGAGAGAGAGGCAAGGGGCTGGGGCCTGCGTGGGAAACCCGAGGACTGCAGCCTTAGACTAGCAGGGTAGGACTGGGTAAAGGTTTGCTTACGGCAGGGGCCGCATTAGGGCAGCATGATAGGGGGAAGCATTGAAAGTTCAGATATGGTAGTGCTGTGAAGTATCTGTGATGTGTGCTAATTTTGAACAAATGTTTTTGGAGGATACAACTTGGATAATGAGTTTTTTTTTTATTGGTGAATTAGACCCTTAATTTTGCTGTGCTTTGGTTGTGCACCTGTAGAGCTGAGGGACTAATGCCCTTTCCTCTAACAACAGTGGTGTGAAAAGAATCCATTAATATTTGTAGAGGTCTCAGATACTGTGTTGGAATAATTACCTTGTTCATGGTCCGTTCTGTCTTCAGAGAGGGATTTGAATATGGTAGATGTACTGTTCAAGGTGAGCCTTGAACGATAAAAATAAAGCAAAACTTCAGATCCTTGTTTGTTAAATATATTTTGCTCTTTGTTCTTTACTTTGTGCACTGACTGAGACAGGGCCCTCTGGAAATTGGTGTGTGATCCTGTAATTAAGAATGGTGTTAGAATTCACATCCCCAGAGGGCTGAGCAAGGTTTGCCTGTGAGACTTTAACTGTAACATCTGGCTAACTTCTCATTTGTATTTGTTTTTTAATATAGCTGATGTTTTAATGCATTTTGTATACACAGTATCATTTTTTGTTTTGGCAATGAAATCATTAGGCTAAGTGTCTTTTTCCTTTGCAAAACTGACCATTTTCAGAACAGAGAAATGATCTGCAGTTGGAATACAATGAGCTAGGAGGACATGAGTGAGATGAATCACCTTCAGTGAAGGAAATTAAAGATCACATGAGACATAATTATTGAACAATGCTTTGAGGTTTTGAAGATACATAAACTACTGTTAACTTTGTCAGTTCCCAGAAGTAGTTTTTAAAATATTCGTATATACCCATCCAGTGCTGGCTCTTTCCACTCTTGTTTAATATTTGAATTATGCTAGAACCCTGTCTAGGAGTAAAATTTATGCAGCATGTTGATATGAAGGTATAACTTGTAAATACTCACAGTTTCTTGTTTTGTATCCTCCCACATCAAACACCCCTGGCCCCCACCAAGGAAGTATAGACTAAAATAGAAACTTAGTCATATTAAATGACAGTGACCAATTTCTACTTTTTTTTAAATCCTAAATGTTGTCATGCTGCCTTCTGTTACTTGACATTTTTTGGGTTTTCCATCATGTCTGTAATGATTAGGAAAGAATTCTGAGCACACATTGCCTCTGTCCTTGGCAGTTATTTTTGCTTTCCTGGGAGACAATAATTGTACTGCTTGTCTATCTTCATTGCCATGGTGGTAAGTACAGAGGGGAAGTGGGATAAGCACTTCAATATTTCTGTAGTATGCTAAAAGTCTTGAATGCTTCTGGCAACCTGTTGACTAAGGCCTGTAATTAACATAAGCAGAAAGAAAATAAAAGGTCTCTGCTCTTCAGTGGGCAGAGAGGGGATGCAGAAATCAGTTTCTGATACTGTTAGTAAGTGTTGCAGTGCTTCCACACTGCATGAACATCTAAGTCCTTACAATGGAAGTAAATAAATTTAGATAAAAGTAAGAATAACAGTTTGAGTTTCTTACATCTTCATCATAATGGAAACACAACAAAAATGGTCTTTTTGGTGCAAAGGATTTTGACAAACTCTCAAGTCATATCATACTGCATGTAATCAGGTTTTATTAACTATTTGTTTAGTAAACATGTATTAAACTGGAGAAAGAATATAATTCTATAATGTCTTATCAAATGCGACGTGCTCTAGTCAGAGCCCCGGGAAGCTGAGGTGAAGCAGAGTCGGTACTTGAGTTGTGCTGCCTTGAAGTGAGTCCTTGCACGGCGCTTAGCATCCCTGGCTGGAGAATCATGCCCAAGTTCAGGGAAAGTCCATGTACCTGATACTGCAGGTCCGGGTTGCTGGACAGATGCTGGGGCAAAAGAGAGCAGAATCGGAATGTTACTTGGCACCGCTGAGTTAAAACTGCTTGAAATGCAGTGGGAGGGAAAAGCAGTGCTGAAGAATTGGGTTCTCACTGTAGACAATGCAGCCAAGTGGCCCCTTACGCTCGGTTTTGACCGCAAGAGGGATCTCTTAATTTTCAAAACAATTTTAGTAGAAATGTGTTAGTATTCATTTGATAAGAATATTTACACTCATCCTGTTTGATTAAATTACTTCTAAACAGAGGTACATCTTTAGTCTAAAAGGAAGTGGTGTTATTTGAAATTACTATCACACGAATTTAAACACACAGAATTATTATTTTTTTTTTTTTAAGATTTTGTACCTTTAAAATGTACACAAAGGTAGATATAATAAGACCTAATGCAGGAGCCAGGAATGGACCATTTCCTGTGGTGAAAAACCCTGCTGTCTTGAATTACCTATCAAGAATAAAAATTAGATGCTACTTGAGGCCACAACCTACTCCTTCTATGCCAAATTCTAGATTAATCTTGCCACCTGCAGTGTGGGTGTATAAGTGACACGAGGGGGACATTTTTCCCTCTTATTTTTCTTTTTTGCCACATAAATGGTGTGAAGTAATCATGTCATACTGTGCTGGTTTATGGCATTTTATCATGTGATTGCCATGCCTTTTGTGGCCTATTCAATGATACAAAATGCAGAACATTAGATTTTTTTTTTTTTTTTTACTAGAATGGACAAAAAAATTGGTTTTGGCAGCTGATGTCCACTAAACCATTCATCTAAATCAGTAGTTATGTAGGTTGCATACCTACTAAAAGAGCAAAGTTGGTTCTGTAATTCTGACAGGAGGGACCTGTGAATCACTGTTTTGGAGCAATAAATACCGCAGCTGAGCACTGATGTTTCAGCTTCCTAAAAATCTCTCATTACAGTCTTTCTGTCCCCCCTCCTCCCTCCTTGTGTGATAACATTTCTTACATAGTTACAGCTGAGTTTCCCATTGGTCCTTTGTGCTATAAATAGGAAAAATAGTATGGGATCACTGCAGCTGCATGGATTATTTTACTGAGT
Organism: Phaethon lepturus; assembly: GCF_000687285.1. NCBI lineage: Eukaryota > Metazoa > Chordata > Aves > Phaethontiformes > Phaethontidae > Phaethon > Phaethon lepturus. The sequence goes on along the minus strand of NW_010543921.1, from coordinate 152,906 downwards.
CTGCCCTCCCCTTGTACATATGGGTGACTCCTCCCTCTGAAGCCGTGAATTTTCCATTTGGCATCAGTGGGAACAGACACCTCCTACAGCAGACAAGTTTGTGTTGTATATCCTGGTTCTGTGTCGTGTCTCCCCTTTCTTTTCTTTTTTCTTTTCTTTTTTTTTTCCTTTTGTTTTATTTTTTTGTAAACTGGAAGGCAGCAAAGATGCTCTGAGAGGGCAACACGTATAAAACTGGATCTTGGAGGTTAAACACTCATTGCTTCTATGATGAAAGACTATCTACAGATGGCATACAGACCTGCGTCTGCTTCTCTCTCTCCACTTTGTCTCATTGTGCATAACAGTATTGAAATTTTAAAGCTTATTCTTGGGGACTGGGGAAAATAACAAAACCAAGATGTGTGGGAGGAGAGTGGGGCGGGGGGTGTGCGTGTGATGATTTTGCTTGGTCTGTAGAGATCTCTATGGATGTTCATCATGCAGTTTGGAAAATGAAGCAGCACAGTCTTAAAACATGATATTTGTAGAATAGTTTGGTAAATGCTGATGGTTTGGAAACCTCACATATTGCATGTTATCTTGAGTCTTCCTTTTAAGGGAATCTACTGACAAGTTGTGGTAGGAGGCCTCTGTGCGGTATTAGGTACAGTAATCTCATTAGGGAAATGGTGGAAGTCGTTTAGGTTTACTTCATTCTAATTAATTATGAAGCCAGAACAAAACTAAGTTTCTTTTTTATGATAGTATTGCCCACACATTTAAAAGTCATGGTCCTCTGTGTTAGCCTTTTGTTCTCTGATGCTGGCAGTGCTTTTAATGTTTTTTGATGTCTTGCGAGTACCAGCTTTCAGATGGGATATTCTGCCTTTCTAGCTTTATGCCATCCTAATTGTTTCAAAATGTAGTCATTAAAAAAAAAGTAAACATTATTGCTGGTGTTATTGCTAATGGCAAGAAATGCAAAAAAGGGGACACATGTGGCAGTTCTATTTAAATAAAAGCTTATTTTCAGAAACAAAGGCTTATGGAGCAAAAGGGAGCGCTTAGTATCCCAAGCACGTTCGCCGTTACGGATGAACCCACAGCAATGGATGCTATCAAAGTTGTCATATTTTATTCATGAGTTGTGGTATGCTTGGGTGAAATAAGAAAAGCAATGCTCCAAATCATAATTATGGTGTAAAAAGATAAAACAGTTATTATTGTGACATTTTTGAAAATTCTTAATCTCTCAAATAATTCATATAAAACTTGCTGAGAATGACTAAGTATGTTAGCTGTATTTATGATTCTTTGTTGGGGGTGTGTGGAACACTTCACAAATAGAATTTATACATATTTTGGGAGAATATATAAATGTATGCTTATGTGTGTTACAAGAAACAAAGACAACTAGAATATTGAATATAAACGTAAAGAGGCAGACAGCAGAAATTATACTTCAGTAGAGAAGGGCTTTGACAAATGTGTTATGCCTCATGTTATTATCATGCAGTTAATAAATAAACCAGACACCCAGGATTTAATTTGCTTTAGCAATAACATGGAAGTGATTTTTCTGAGGGAAAGAAAACGGAAGGGAGAATTAGCTCATGAAACACATTTGTTTAATGCTTGTACAAATCGTATATGGAGAATAAAGAAAAAAACATAAGATTTTAGTAATGAATGAGCTAAATGCTTTAAAAGTAATTAAAGAACTATTCAGAGTGTCAAGTCATTGAGAGATTTTGAACCAAGAGAGCACTTCAGCATATGCTTACTTTGAACTTTACGGATAATTTCATTGCCTTTAGTTGGATTATTCATGTGGTAAAAGGCTTTCCTGGACTGGAAATTAAAACCTTTGTGTAGGTGTAGCCTGGTCTGTTAGCTGCCATAAGTAGCATCAGGCATTGTAGTCTCGCTCTGCAAGTGAAGACACTGAGTCAGAGCTTTCTGTTTTGCTGAAACTTTCCTAATAATGAACTATTTAAAACTGGTATTTTAATTTACATGTTTAAGAATACCTGTATTTCACCAGGGAGGCACGTTCTGATTTCTGTGTGGCCCCGCTGAGGTTAGACTGGGATTTTCAACAAAGTCAAAATAATCTGGGCATTCAGTTTCTCTCCTGCTTCAGTGGGATCTGGTGCATAAAATTTCTTTGAAAATCCAGGTTATGGATTACTGGTTGACTATATCTGTCATATTCATGTTGAACTTCAGAATCCTAAAGCACTTCAGAAGTACTTGATATTACTATTTATTTTTAATACTGTTGCCATAAAGCATGAGCGGCATTTATTATTACCTGTAAGAAGGAAGAGTGCTAAATGAGAAATCAGAATTATGACATATTAAAAATACAAATGGATCAATCTCTCTGCGTGCTCTATTGAAAATGCTTGAATTTTGTTTCTAGATTGCAAACACAGTAAGGGTTATAGTGGGAGGAAATAAGTCCAAACTACAATTAGAAGTTATTTGCAAAACTTGCCTTCTATATCTGATTTTTGGTTCTAGATGCTCTTCACCTTTTTGACACCATCTTAAGTTTCTTTTAAACAGATGCAGCTGTCAGGTTCAGTATATGTTATCATTTTTAAAAAATCAATTCCAATTTTTTGAGTCTGTGACTTTGAGCATACCTGAAAATGTTTTGTAGAAGGGAGGGAAAAACAGCTTAGCTTGCTTTTGCATGAAGCCAGAACAGAAACCGTTGTTTTTGGGAGGCTTGTTGTTTTGTGTGACATTAGCATTTAATAAACTCTTAAAATAGATCCCTGAAGTGGACAGTACTCTTGCAAAATGGACAGCGTATCTGAATCTTTGAAATTACTGCTTCTTCCTGATGTTGGATATGTGGCCACTGGCTCTGTTCATACATGACCGTTGCTAGGGTAGTCCATGCTCTTTCTGTTAACATGTTGTTACTATTTTCCAAATTTGCAAATACCATTCTTTAACTTTATAGTCACAGTGATGTGATACCTTATCTAATACAGATAGCAGTGGAAAAGATGTTATAATCAGTGACTCCTGAACTAATTAACTAACAATCCATGTAATTTGATTAACTCACATGATTTAAGAGCAGATTATGTGCTTTTAGTGGTAGTGTAACTTCTGGAGCATTTCTACCAAGCATTTAATTTAAGGGATCATCCATTTGTAAATTGTCTTGATTTTGGCATGAGTCCCTTGTGGAAACAACAGAGCCTACTTGAGAAGATGAGCCTGAGCTCGGTAGCTGCTTAAAATATTTCAAACAAGGAAAAGTGGCTTCCTGCATAACAACAGGTGATAGGTTGTTACAACTCAGCAAGGTGAGCAGCATTCTCGGCAGGAAGCTTGTCGCAAAGCCATTTGGCTTACTCCATTTTTCTGATTTTGCTCCACAATGGCCAATTGTTTGAAGACCGCGTCAGCCACTATGCTGTATGCGTGCCTAGGGCTGCTGCGCTCATCCTTCTGCTGCTGGAGAGATGACTCCAGTGCTTTCCTTGGTCGTTCTGTCCATTCGGGTGGGGAAGACAAGTGTCCTGGAGATATTAAAGCCATATGCAGCAAAAGAGGGGCAGCCTCTCAGGATAGGCTTTGCTACAGCTTTCTGCCCCTGAGCTTTCTCTGTCATCTTTGGGACCTTTCGTTGGCTGGGGCTTGAGGACCACAGGTGGCCACCTTCTCTCCTGGCATATATTCGTTTCCGAGTCTTGTGCAATATCTGCTGCTCTGTTTTTTCCAGAGTACTCAACTTCCATGGTTCACCTTGAAATGCTGATAAAGCAAACAAAGGCCTTAGACTCTCTGACAACTACTTAATTAACATGAATGTGGTCATTCTAGCTAGTGCTCAAGTCAGGCCACTTTTCAAGAAGTGAAGAGATGAACATTAAGCCACTGAATCAACTAAATTATTGGTTGGGGAGAAACTGTGATTTGATAAGTACATTCTGTTTGATTTCTTTAGTGACTCAAAATTTTGCTGTCCCTGGCATCTGGAGTTTTAGGAGTAGATTTGCAATAGCTTCCTGAAAGGAATGAAGTGTATATATATGTAAAATTTTAAATGCTAGATTAATTTTGTTAGGGAAGACCTAGTCGTAAGCTAATTTACAGACATGTACATCAAAATGACACCAATATATGAACCCTTATTGCCAGGGCAGTTTTGCATCATGTAAAAGGAGAGTTTACATTGAATTATACTATTTTTCCACCTTCTCTAGCAGAACTGCTTTTTCTGTATAGTCATGGGAACTTACCTTTGTAACATTAGCTATTCACCCTGGTAATTGCTCCATCCTCTAATTTAATGAAAACCCATTAAACCGAAACAATAATTAAAATGAGCCATCATCTCTGTAGGAGGTTTGCATATTAAAATCACCAAGCATTTCACTGCAGACGGATCTTATTCTTGGAAAACAGTGTTTGAAACAACACGTAAAAAAGTGATTTATAATGAATAATCGTTATTTAGAAAGCTGTGCTGTTGAACATGATTTCCTACTGTTTATGACCAACTCCAAGTGAAGCTAGCAAGGCAAAAGCGTTTACGATGTCTTTTTGTACCAGTAAGAATACCTAGAAGCAGAGTTGTGCTCATGAGAGAACATTGTGACTTTAGTCCTCCCTGGTAGTATAGTTTCAAAGAGAAGTGCGAGGTGTTTTCCCCGCTCTCTCTGGTTTCTGGCAGGTAGGACAGGCGGTGCTGGTCCCCTCTCTGCCAGTGCGGGGGTCCCGGAGAGTAGCATGCTGCTTGCTCAGCACCCTAACGTAAGCTTGCACTTGTTTTCCCTTGGCAGTACCTCACAGCTTGCCAAAACCCATGCTTTAGCCTGGTTTGGAAGCAGCGTAGGTGAGTGGCAAGCATGGTGGCTGAATTTGGATCTGTGCTTAGATGATGTCTAGGTGTGCTGCTGCTTGGCTGGTGGGTCTCTATAGCGCGGTGTGGGCTGTCTCCAGCCCTAGTGCTGATAGCCCCACTGAGCACCCAAAGCAGGGATCTGCATGGTGCTCTGCCTATTCCTGTGACAAGAGCACATTGCAAAGTCTTGTTTTTTGTTTATGCAAAAGGAGAAATTTGTGTGTATTTTCTCACTGCAGCTTAAAATAAAGAATCGATGCTATCTGCAGATAATTGCATTTTGCCCTCGCTAGACAGGGAGGGACAACTACCTGAAGCATTTCCGTGTTCGGTAGTGAAATGACTTCTTTCTGGAGAAGATCTCCACGGTTGTATCAGCATCCTTCCGTGAATTTTTGGATCTGCTTGTAACTTGTGTGGACTGAGGAATAGTTTTAGAGGAGCAGGAAGGAGTGGGCATCTACCACCAGTAGTTTTCAGGGTTGTCAAAAAAAAAAACCCCAAAAACCCCAGTTCTTCGAAAGATGATTTGTGGGACCAATGTGCAGAGAGGAGTCGGTGCACTGGTTCCCACTTGGACTCAAAGGCTTTCATGAAGCTCTTGTCTTCAGTGAGCAGAAGGGTTTTGTGACATGTGTTTTGATGCTGATCAACTTTTAGAAACTGTCTACACTGAGAGTTGCTGGTTTTGGATCCTCCTTCTATTCTTGGTTCCATTTTTGGAAAGTTGATGACTTAAAATGGGGCACTGTGGGTTTTAAAATTTTTTTTTTAGCAGAGATTTCAGTTTTATTGGATTTTGCTCATAGCAAGATAAAAGTCAATATGCTGCAATATTTGATTCTTTAATTGCTATACCTGAAATCCAGATTCTCTGTTGTTGCACGGTTAATTTCTACTTGCCTTGTCCAGACTGACTGTGCAAAGGTTCTATTGAAAGCACATTGAAACAAATAGCTTTAAAATGATTGAAGGTACCAATAAAGCAATGTATTCTGCAGTATGTTCCTTACCAAAGCAAGGAAGTAAAAGGAAGAGGTATGCAGGCAAGCTAGTGAATGTTGAAACATAGTTGTTGCTTCAGAAAACCTGAGTTGATTTAGAACTGAATTGTAGTATTTTTCTCTAATGGAAGCATCTATTAAAGCTAAATGATTTCCCAGATGTATTGGGATTCAGCTTGTAAACACCTTGAATACTCAACTTGTAAGCACCTCAAATACTGTGTTCGGTTTTGGGCCACTCACTATGAGAATGACATTGAGATGCTGGAGTGTGTCCAGAGAAGGGCAGCGAAGCTGGTGAGGGGTCTGGAGCACAAGTCTTAGGAGGAGCAGCTGAGGGAACTGGGGTTGTTGAGTCTGGAGAAGAGGAGGCTGAGGGGAGACCTTATCGCTCTCTACAGCTACCTGAAAGGGGGTTGTGGTGAGGTGGGTGTTGGTCTCTTCTCCCAAATAACTAGCGATAGGATGAGAGCAAATGGCCTCCATTTGCACCAGGGGAGGTTTAGATTGGATATTAGGAAAAATTTCTTTACTGAAAGAACGGTCAACCATTGGAAGAGGCTGCCCAGGGAAGTGGTGGGGAGTCACCATCACTGGAGGTTGTTCAAAAAATGTGTAGACGTGGCACTTCAGGACATGGTTTAGTGGGCATGGTGGTGTTGGGTTGATGGTTGGATTTGATGATTTTAAAGGTCTTTTCCACCTTAATGATTCTGTGATTCTGTTAAGTTTGAAGGAGACCCCTAGGCTAGGATGGTCCCATTTTATTGTTTTCCCTACTATGGTGGGTTCTGGCATTGTGTTTCTTCAGCTTAGTGCTGCGTAGTTTCAATTCTATGCAGTCTTCATATGTTTGTGATTTTTTTGCTTTTAAAGTTGTGATATACATTCAAAACTATCAATGATAAGTATCATCTGTGATGATTCTGTGATTCTGTAACTGGTGCACATTTTTCACTGCTTAAAGTTCCAGCCCAAATGGTCACATACTTCCCTTTATACTATGGATTGTTGACACTGTCATCAAAGTAAGTTTGGTAAGAACTTTGCCTGCTTTCCTAGCACTATTCTTTTCTTTCTCTGACTCATTTTGTTTCTTTTCTGTGTGGTGATAATTTTTTAATGCTGTTTCTAATGGAGCTGAAGCCAACTTCTTCCTTTCTCTTATTTGAGGCCTCTAATATGTTCTGGGCTACAAGTGGCAAAAGCCTGAGGTTTTAATTTTTAGTTGCCAGAGCTAGTGATGCATAGAGCAGTGGATGCACACAGTAGGACGTGACTGGAGGGCCCAAATCTGGTTTGAAGAGATCTGGTTTGTAAGGACTGATCCTAATCCTGAGTTGTTGTACCTTCTTAATTCCATTTGTCTTGTATGGTGTGTACTGAAATACCTGTACATTTCGTAGCTACAAAGTAAAGCTTCCTGTGACATCATTGGCCCCAGTGCCGCATTACCTTTCAACTGGACCAGTCTTATGAAATTAAAACAAACCCATGCTAAAAGAAAAATTTGAGACTTACTTTGAAGGTGCTGGACATAAGTGTTATGAGTAATTGCAGTTGCAGGTAAGTTTCATCACAGTCGCTGACTGTGTAAGAGCTTGCTGCAGCTAAGAAGGGTGCTGTGGTCTTCCTCTGCAGATCCTGGCCAGAGTCGTGCTGGGCTGCTGAGCCCCTGCGCGAGCACAGCCCTCGGTGCCGGTTTTCCTCTCGTAGCTCCTTTCGGCTTGGTAGAGCTGTGCTGTTTGGGGGCTGTCCTGGCTTACACGGGACAAGGCAGCCAGGAGAAGGCAAGGTGGTGTCCCTGGGGATGGAGGAGATGGCACCAGGAAGGGAAATGGGGGACAGCAGGTGCTCAGTGGGTTTGGCTGTTCTGGCAAACTGCACCATTGCTTTGTGTTTGGCACTTCTTGCTTGGACCTGCGGCTTTAGAAAGAAAAAGAACTAAAATCAAAGAACAAATATGCTCTCTGTTTGACATAGATGTGTCTCCTGGTTCTCTGTTTTGCTGAAGGTAGAAAGTTGCTTTTACTTGATGCTCTGAGATGATTTGTGTCTGTTTTACTTTCAAAGAATGGTGTATGCCTGGTTTTTTTTTTTTTTTTTTGCTTGCTTTATTTTAGAAACATTCTGGTATGTTTAAAAAAACCCCTCCAGCAGTCAGTATTTCAAATTAAGAAAATATAATCACATAGAAGGGCATATGAAAGTCGTATCTATATTTGTTTATTTATTTATTTTGCTGAGATTGCATTATCATTCAAGCATGAAGCGATGTTTCACTGAAGATTACTGTATAAACCTATATTGTTCTATATTATGTAGGAAATACGACATTTCATTATGAGCAGACAGTTATTTTTATAGAGAGCATAAAAAGTATTTTCCCTTTCAGGCACCTGCAGTGAGGGGGTGTATATATTCCCATTTTTTCTTTATTTGAAGTGTGAAAATCAACCTGAAAATAGAAAGCTCTTATTCTAAATGGATCGTACTCCCAGTTCATTTGTATGGTACTTTCTGCAGCAATCAAGCAAAACACAAACAGATGACATACCCGATGATTGTGTGGCATGAGGGGGGGCACCGCCCGAGAGATGTGGGGGGCCATCCCATGGGGCACGGGAGCTGGGGTGAAGCAGTGCTGGCTGGGCCATGCCCTGAGCCAGGCCTGATGCGGCTCCTTCCCAGCATTCAGGCCCCAGGTTGTGAGCCCAGGGCTGCACTCAGCACCCCGACAGGTTTATCATCTCTGAAATGCCAGGTCGCGTGCCCCTTGGATCCTCATGAGCCTCGGTGTGCTCCTCAGCTTACGAGCCCAGTCGCGGACTATTGGGTCACGTTTGCCATCTCGCCGCTGAATTGCTGGGAAGCTCCCCTTGTTGTAGTTACTGAGGTTGAGTTACGAAGAACAGCATTTCTGTAGACGTTTTTGCATCTGCAAGTATGTTTTTCAGTTGTCTAGCGGTAGGGGATGTTCCTGGGCACTGGCGATGAGTAGACCTACTCCAGATAAATGGCACCATACTTAGCAGCGTGTTAATTTTTAAAAGCCTAGTTATGTAGCTTCCTTTATAGGAATTATACTAGAATAGCATTACGAAGCAGTGTGTAAATACTGTTTGTTATCTACTAGTTTGAACACACGATTCTGGAATGTCATGATTTAGTGTCTATGGCCTATATTGATTTTAATCAACAGAGAATGAATAGAAGGTGTTGCCAGTGTTTTTGCTGTATTCATGACTATGAAGAGGTGGTAGAGTATAACACGATATTTCAAATTATGTTTCTAACTGGAGTAGTCAGTGCGTTGATTATTCATTCGTGATTCCAACTAAAGAATCCTATATTTTTATATAAATTTTGGTGGACAGATGGTAGGATGAGGCTTTATACCTGCCCCCGCCCCGTAATGAGAAAATGTTGTGCTTTGCAAGGCATGATTGAAGTCTGAACATACATGTTTCACTGACAGCACTGCCTGTGCTTTCATGTGGAAGACTTTTTGAGAGCTTTGATAAGTTGTATTTTATTTCTGGCAATTTTGACACCTTTAAGGAAAAAAAAAAAAGGTAAGATACTAAGGTTCTTAACCTTCAAAACAAGGATAATTATCATCAACTGTCGGCTCTTGAATGTTTTATCTCTGAGTGTTACTCGTGCCTTGGAACTTAGTACCAGTGGATTGTCTGTCTGTGTCAATAGCAAATTGGATATCTTACTGGTATGTGGGACACATAGTTTTGTGTCTTCTGCATCAGGTCTTTTCGAAGAAACTAGGTAGTATTTATGACCGGTAATAACACTTGGTAGGTGAAGATAATGATACAGATAATGAGATCTTATAGATAAAGACAAAATCTGGTCTTCTGTGCTCAATTGTTTATTCCTCCATTCCCCTTTGTGATGGCAGTGGAAACGATTTCTGTTCTTTGGAGCTTTATCCTCTGCTATGATAAAAGTGGCATTGAACAAATAGTTTGATGCTGTAAAGTGGGCATTATATTTATTTATCATGTGAATTTGAGCCTCTGGCAAAGATTTTTAAATGATGACTAGTGATTTTTGATGTCTAATTTGCAGTACTTTTCAGAGGTGAGCTTTTCAGAGTGCAAGTGTGTTACGGATTCTGAGTGTGCAGGCTCATTTGGAGGGCTCTAACCTTCACAGGAAAAATTGAGACACCCAATTACAAAACATGCTTGAATACTTTTTCCTTGGAGTTTGGCTTTAGTCCGTGGCATTCCCTCAGTAGTTGCGTGTTGGAGTTTCAGGTTGTTTTTCAAGCCAGTCTCTCCTCTTTCTGTCTGCAAAGCCTCATTTAATGACACCATGTTTTTTTTCCCCGCAGTGAAATTCTGAATTGTAAATCTCATCACTACTTTGTGTGTTACAGCATTCACGCTTGGGCAGTATTCTCAGGATTCAGTAGAGTTATAGGGTTTTCTGCCAGCTGAGAATTTGTGCCTGCATTTCTGGCTTCAAAGTAAACCTTTCGAAAGGAAGCGCACTGGGCTTCTAATTGGTTATGACATCCAGGAACCGCAAGTGGCACAGGTCTTGCAAATGTGTGACAGAGGCCCAGCATGAGAGACGTGGCAAGGGGTGGGAAGGTGAAATGCCATGGTTTCTCTCTTTTGTCATTAATCGTCTTTCATAGTGATGATGTATTGTGAATAAAAGGATAAGATAAAAATGTATGTGGTAGGAGATGGTGCATTTGAATCTTAGAAGACCAGATATGAGAAGGCATGCTGCCTCTCGGACATCAGCAGGATTAGCGAGACTGAAGTATTTCTGGATCTGCCTGGTCAGACTGTAGTTTAATAAATATTTTATGAGCTGTCACGCTTTGCTTGTTGAAACTGAGAAATCTTTGAAATGCTGGTGGATTGCAAGCGTGTCTTGTATTTATTTCTCAGGCAGCACAGCCATATAGCATTATTAGCAATAATACATCTCTGCCGTACACAGTGCAAGGACAGGTTTCCTCTGATGTACAATGGGAGATGGTAACGGAGTCAGTGGTAAAAACTGAAATTGGAGCTTGGTGAATTGTGTTGGGAGAGGCAGTGCCAGAGATTTCTCAGAATTTAGGAACCTATTTATCTGACTGCAGCACACCTTATTTACAGCAACTTAATCTGCTCACAGCAGACACAAATGGCTCAGCATCCCGTTAAAAATTCTGTCAGAAAATCAGTAGCTGACCAGTTGTGAACTTGTCAAAGTGACAAGTGGGCATGCTGACAGAGATGGCATTTGGGTTTTTTCATTGAACAAATGTAGTGCGGGAGCATGATGGATGACTCTCAAAAATGAAAAATATTGAGGGGAAAATGAAAAATGTAATCTGAATTTTTCTGACTTTGCATTTTTACTGGACTGTTGTTTCCCTCTTTTTTTTTTTTTCTTTTTAAAAATAAAATCCTTAGATATAGAAAGAGAAATCCATGCAGCGCCCCATGTGAGTGAGAAGTTAATTCAGCTCTTCCGGAATAAAAGTGAGTTCACGTTTCTGGCCACTCTGCAACAGAAGGCATTGACTTCTGGAGTTATACTGTCCATCCGAGACCTAGAGCACAGGTAAGAGGAAATTGTTTCTCTCTTGTAGGAGTAGCGACGTAAAAGATACCAAGCGCTCAGTGATCCATTTTGACAGTGTGTTGAAATGGTAGATGTAAAATGTGACATGTAATTTAAAGCCTTTCTTCATAGTTTGCAATTTGCTACTTTTTGCTAGTTGTTTTTTGTTACAGGAGGAATGAATTATTTATGTGTCCTGGTCTGTAAAATAAATTAACTTAAACGGAAAGATCAAAACCACTGTAGTATAGACACAATGCACTTTGGAAGTTACAAACCTTGGAATGCAATTTCCCTTACTAATTCATCATATGCACTTTGGAGTTTGTTTTTTCATAAAAGTTAAACTTGCATGTTTCCTGCCTCACTGTGTTTTATAACATTTTGAAATAGTATGTTTTCTTTTTTGAGACTCAGCAATTAAGCTATTAAGCAATTAAGGTGCTTGTGCTTCCGTATGTAGGGTGACGTGCATGTTTTCTTCTTGGCGTAAATACAGTATATTCTTATTCCATGTATGTGTCTTTTTTTTTTTTTCCCTTTTTTTGTTGTTGTCAGTGTAGGAGGAAAAAAAGGGGTCCTCTTCATTAGCTATTATAGTGGCAGACAGCAATTTATTAAAAAAAAAAAGTGTACCTTGTATTATGGCCCGTAATATAATTCCAACGATATTTTGATGTTTCAAAGCGTGTGTTTTGTCAAATAGTCTCCTACTTGTAACTTTGTGAATGTTTTTTTCATAATTTCTTAGAGCTTGAAGGACCTGTGTATCCAGCCTGACTTTCTGTTGTAATACACGTAATAGGATGTACATTGGTTGCTCCCATTTCAAATCAAACTTAATACCAGTCATTTTGCAGAATTTCTTTTAGGAAAAAAAAAAAATCCTATTGGTATTTAATTTTGTAAATCGTGTCCAACTGTTAGCACAATTTCTTACCTTCTGTTGAGAATGTATATGAAGGAGAAGGCAGTGGCTTTATTATGACCAAATTGTCAGTGGGGGCTTTTTGCCAGTGCAACAGCAGAGATGTTTGGGCAAGGATAGCGCAGGGGAGGACTGTGCTACTCCCTTATTCTATCATCATACTTTTCTGTCACCTCTACTTTCTTATTGGTCTCTTCCTTATACTTTACTCCTTCTTTCATTTTCCAGGCCACTGTCTCTATATATAAGAATAGTGTTTTGCATTACACAAGGATCCCTCCCTCCAACTCTTCCTGTTTTCCTTCTCTCAATCTATTATTCGCTTTGTTGTTGCTTTTTATTTCCTCCAAGCTTTTCCAGGACATTGTAGCGCTCTGAAGTCACGGTTAAGAGGATCAGTTTGCCATGTTAAGGGACTTTTAAAAAAAATAGTTTTAATTTGAGAAAGAGGACATAGAGGAGAGCTGTTGACAGAGGAACACTGTCACATGTAGGGACACATGCATGCACTCAGCAAAATCCAAGGTCAAACTAGACAGGCAATGATTATTATACAATGCGAGGCACATGGAATTTTAGACACGGCCTCTTCTGAATTTAGCTGCTTAACTCCTCTATCTCAATGGGCAGAGAAAGAGCCTCGTAGAGAGATGTACTGTGCAGGAGTAATCTTGATTGAACAAAATGTGCTGCTGATGTCCTTCTTGGCACTGAGGTTATCTCTAGTATTCCAAATTAATAGACATCTGTTTAAAAATATGTATAGTTGAAGGACTGGGTGCTAGTCTCACTTAAACCTTTGTGGTTCTGTGTAGTAACAGAAGTAGTTTCAGTCTGTGAAGTCCTATGTAAGAGTGGAAATGGACATGTCCTGTATTGCTAATGACGGCTGCTACATTCTGAATGTGGGATGGATTACTGCAATTATACTTCTTTTCTGCACTCATTGTGTATCACTTAAAACAGATTCACTGTTTCCTTCTCTAGTTTCTTAAGTTGCTACTTGGACCTTGATAAGGATAGTGCTTTCAAACCCTTAGGTCTATAATGGCAGAAATTGATGAAGTGGATGACAGTGGAGAAAATAACTTTTAACGTTGATGAGTAGAGAGCAAAGATTTTGGGGCACTACTGAAGAGGACCCTGGTTACATTATGACCAATGTAATAGTAGAACTTTCAGCTTGATGTTTTTTTGATGTTGCTTTAACTGCTCAGGTCACTTGCGTGTGAACTGAAATGGATGCAGGCCCTTGACACTCTGGGAAGCATTTTTTAAATTGTTGTACCTACTAAGCTTTTGATAATTATCGTGGTTCTGTTTTGGTGATGTCCAATTTTTCTGTCAGACTTCTTTCAACCTCCCATGTGCCTATGAAAATAGGCAATGCAAAGGGTATAGTAAGAAACATCATTATGTTTCAGCGTGCTGAAGACCTATGGGAACAGCAATAAGGGTACATTTGTTGCCCAACCCGTCTAGTTTTTGACTACATATAACAGCATAACTAGTTCAAAAGGCAGTTTTGTGTGATGTATGTAGCGGAAGAGATCCCCATAAGGTACAAGTGAAAACTTAAGAGGCAGTAATACATAGAATGCTTGGTTTATGTTTCATTTCTCTAGTAAGTTTTAGCAGGACTTTATTTTCCATTAATAGCATGGAAATCTGAAACTAAGATGTGTAGGCTATTCTAGAAATAAGTAAGTAAATGGATCTTAAATCTTCATGAAAACCAAAAAAATGTAATATAAGAGATATTAAAATAAGATGAATACCACTTTCCTTGAAGTCAGTAATTCAGATGTGCTGTTTTGTTATACTAAATGGATATTTTGCAACAATTAGAGATTTGTTGCTGATTGATATCATCATTTGATGGACAAGATTTATACTACAAAGATGATAAATAATTCTTTGTTAATATTTTAACTTGTTGAATCAGCTTAATGATGATAAAGACTTTATTTTCATGATCCAAATGTATTAAAATACAGCTTGGAAAATGGAAAGTTTAATTAACACAGATTAAGTGTAATTGAACAGTCTGATAGTATGTGCAGACTGTGTACATAGTTATCTGGAATACAGCGGTAAATCTGAAGATTATAACTTTTTTTTCCTAAATCATAGAGAAGAAAAATGTAATACAGGATGTACAACCATGTTACTTGGGGATGCAGAAGGTGGAAACTATTTTCTTTGTTGGAGTATGATGCTAGCCAGTTCTTTTTAGAGAATCTTTGTGAACTGCTTTGCTCACAGCCTTCATCTCTTCAGACCACTAAGATGCTTGGGAAAGGCCATCAAGATATTTGAAATCCCACCCATAATGAATCCTTATTTCAACAGTGATTTAATACAGTTTCATCCACAGTTGCCTGCCTGCTCCTTACCTGCTCTGGCCTCACACAGTCCAAAGCCCAAGAATGTAAATTAGATGGAGTCAGCATTGCCTTTGTGGTGTTTGCTCACTGGGTTGGAGGTATATTGATGGTTCCTTCCTGCTGCTGGCCAAGATCAGTATCGGGAGAAATCTGTCAAGGATGTTCAGGTACCCAGGGTAGCGTTCTTTCAAATACTGGCTTTCACCAAAGGAGCTGACTGTGATTTCCTGACTACTCTGGGGCACAGTTTAAAAAGAACTGACTGTTATGATTTTTTTTTTTTTCATTGTTGATGTGAAAATTCCATGCCCCTCCTGTACTTTGTCTGTAAAAATAATGAATTACAGTGAGTGGGAAAGGAAAGCCTTTGTGTGCTTTCAATGCATTCTAAGGTTTTTCGTGCTTGGAAAGAATGGGTAAGGGACCTGAAAAAGATTGGCAAGCATTCTTTTGGTGAGTGGTCACCCCACTGACTAGCTTATAACATTTTCAGGTCGTTTACTGCTCAAACTTTCAATAATGACCTTTTAATTGCTAGGGGCTTTCTTGGAAGTAGTCACCATTGAAGCACTACTCATGTCTAAGCATGGTAGGCCTAAGGTATCAGGAAGTATTGAGTCCAGAATGATTTTTCTGCTAATGGACAAAGCTGAAGCTCCTCAAATCAGATGAGTAGTGCAACTACACATCACTGGGGATTCTGCTACTTACCTGAAAGGAAATAAGAGGAAAAACAATCTTTACAGTATGTTACACAGAAAGTGGCAGCTGGCCACCAAGCTGTCATCTGGTCATGATGCGGAAGGTAATAACTCTGGGTCAGGTTTTCTCATCTTTCATCAGGCAAAATTCCCTTTGACTTTTTGAAAGTAATCTGTTGGGTATTTACTTGCTTTGTAACAAGCTGCCCTCCAAAGAAAGATTTTCTTCTTAACCATTGGTTTATTTTTGTGCAATGCAGAGAGGTTTGGCATTGTAATACAGAATATGCAAAACTAAACTAGTAAGGAGAGGAGCCATCACCCATGAATTACACATAAGAAATAGGCTAATACCCTTATTGATTTTATCCTCAAGGTCTCATTATGTGCATTTTTCAAGGTCTCTGTCTTGTGTGGTGTTGGCCCCCGCCTTGCCTTCCCAAAGAAGTCATTGTTAATTCGTTACTCTTATTGGTTACTAAAGAGGCAGGGTGAAAAAGTAACTGTTTTGTAAAATGCTGCCATCCTTATACCTCCCTACTATTTTGTGTGTGTCCCGTGTCTGTCTTCTCTGTTTGCTTCGTGTTTATTAGTACTAACTTTCTATCCATGTGTTGTCCTTCTTTCTGAAGAGGGTTTCAAAATGGGGTGAATGTAATGATTCACCATTATAGAACTAGGGAGTGAGTCATAAGATTAATGTTCCTAAGATTTTTCTTACAGGGAGCACTAAAACCTTAATATTTTTCTAAATTTTATGAGGGTTTTTTTTTTCTTGGTTTTTACGCTTATAACCTATATCTAGGACCTGAACTTCAGAAAATTTCTGCCACCCCAGGTATTTAGAAACTTGCAAGCTAATGGTACTGCTGTGGTGAAATGATTTATTGAGTGGAGAATTTGGCCCTTCACTATGTAACAGCAAGCTGTATTGGTATAAATGTTCAGGGGGATTCTGATAAATGTTTTAAGCTCATAGTTTCTGAAAGATTTTTATTCCTAGCAAGTCAGTTTTGGGTGGGGAGGGGAACCAGGCATGGGGCTCTCTAGTACGTTGTTGAATACTTCCCCCCCAGTTAGACCATGAACAGCTTCTGAGACTGTTGCGGAGTAGATAGAAAGCTGCACATTCACAAATAGCAGTTGGAAGGCTACCAGGCTGTAATACATTTGATTAAAAACACAGAAGGGTAACAAGCTAGTTAAATTAAACACTGAAACCTAATTAATGAAAAGAAACCTATGCAAGTGACTTCTGACCCTAGTTGTAAACCTGAAAGATTGGATTTACTCCATGCTACGTTTTAGATTATTATTGGCAAGATATGCATACAGATATTGGATTCCAAGATGCCCAGTATTCAAAAAGGGAAGGAAAAACTCTGCAAATATATCCATTAACCTTTTTCTTTTAGGGTAAAGGTCACATCTTCATTAATATTTATATGTAGAATTGCTAAATTGGAAAGCTGTACAGAGAATATAAAGATCCAGCCTTACTTCTATCCCTCTGACTGAGGTGATGTGAAATATGAGGCATCTACACACCTTTTTTTTTTTTTTCTTTCCCCCATAGTGGAAGAAGTATATGAGCTTTGTTTCTTCCAGAACATTTTTCTTTTCTTCTTTTTTTCCTTCCCAAAAGGTCTTTAGAGATGCAAATGCAAATAGAATTGGGCCCACCTGCTTCTGTGCTTGGGCTTAAAGTATGCCAAAGAGGAAAGTGAGTCAGAATTGTTATATTCTATACATCTTCCAGTGGTTTAAGAAATTTTCCTTATGAAAGAGGAGTTACTGCTTGAGGAGCTACCTTCCATCTTGTGGCTCCCTGCTGAGAGCAGGTGTTTTATGTACACTAGGATGACAATTGTTGTCTCTGTGAAGAATTAACATGCTGCTGATAACCAGCTGTTGAAACACATTGATTGGACCTTGTTGGCAATTGGAGCAGAATAGCTGACAATTTGAAACTCTTTAAAACTGGATTTGGACAGTGCAGAAATGTTGTGGTCAGCCAGGAGCAGGATGTGTGTGTCCCCAAGGAGTCTTCTCCAACATGCTGAGTTCTTCTGTTTGCTTGTTTTATGACCCTCTGACATAGGCAAAGCATGGAAATGTCTCAAACTTACACTGAAGGCAACTTCCTGAAAACTGTTTGCTGAATTTGGGCCACTCAGTTAAGAACCTAAGACGGTTAGGTGTTGGCAACATGTTATTCACAGATGGTCATTTGCCTGGCTGGACAGGAGGCTGGGTGGTGTGTTTGGTGGTGTGTGTGTTGTGTCCCCCCCCCCCAGTTTAGTAACGATGCCTGTGTGCTTTCCTTGCCCTAAGTACTACCTTCTGAAAGGGGGGGAGGGTTGCAGTGCCTGCCCTAATGACTGCTGGCTGTGGGAAGCTGCAGGTGGCAGTGGGGAGGGAAGGAGAAGGCTTGCAGGGCAGGTGGAGGCTGAGGGGGTCCAGAAATTAGCAGGGAGCAGAAATGTGGCTGGACCTTGAGAGAGTGGAAAGGCAATTACTTTTTGCTGAGAAACTAGCAGAGATCTGTGGAATTTATCATAACATAAGAAATAACTGAAAAGCTGCTGAATCTGAGAGGAAGGTCAGAGGGAAGAACCTTCCTGGTAAGGACACAGCAGTTAGGGTAATTTGTTTTCAAATATTGTACTTTGACTCAGGTGGCAGACCTCATTAGTTTAAAAGGCTACGTTATCCTCTTTTGTTGTATTAAAATCTGGTATTTAGAGATTGTGGATTTGGGGATCCCCTGAGCTGAGTTCTTGCCGCAGTGATGAGCATGAGGGAGGGAGGGATGGGGGATATGCTCTTCTTTGATTACGGCTCTGCTGGGGGCTCTCTGGTCACACTGGCAGCTCTAGGCTTCTGGGTACCCACAAGGATCCCTGAACTCAGAGATCCCAGCCAGCTCAGAGTCCCAGGTTAGCCTTAAAAAATTGACAGCCTCCATTCAGAAGGTCCTCAGATACAAGTGCTTTGTGGACTGCAGATGGTCCATTGGTGCACTGGGGAAACTAAGGCTTAGTCAAGGATTCTGGATGATGAGCCCTCCAAGGGCTACTTCAGAGCATAACTGGGGACTGCATTCCTTGCCTAGTTACAGTGGTAGTGTGAGTACAAGGTGACTTGGTTTTGGAGTGGTGATATGTAAAGAAACAGTTCTTTTGTCAGGTTACTTTTCTGTCAGGCGTTCATTGGGTTGACATGCCTTACTGCAACTGAATGGCTAAATCTGATGCAAAGGATGGTGTAGGAATAAGCAGGCAGAAGAGTGAGGCCATCTCTTTCTGGAGTGGTTACACTAGACTATATCCCTTACTGCGAGATCAGCCTCTGCTTTTTGTGAGGCAATAACATCAAGTTTCTCCTGTTAGCTGGCTACTTCTTGCAGATACCTACCTTTAGTAGAGATGTCTTGGTTCTTGTCGGTGTTTATGTCTATATGTGTATGAGGACATACACATACATATGTGTTGTGTTTTATGTTGTTGTTGTTGATTTAGATGTAGCAGCCTTAGCTACCTTATTTCAGATGATAGACTCTTTTCTGTCCTGCTGACTATACTAGCTCTGAAGCCTGCTAAGATGCAGTACTATTTTTAAGTGCAGTGTGGTATTACCTGCTTGGTTTACTATGAATAGGGGAGAGACCAGGTCTTTTTCAGATAGTAGGCAGGTAGCAGCCCTAGATAGATTTTTAGACCTATGAAATGGTGGTGGGGGGGGAAGCTTAAAGTCAATCCTTATAACACATGGCATGAAAATGAGTAGCTGCTTTGTACCAGTTCTGACTCAAGCTGGCAGGCAGATGTTGGGGTTACTTTTTTTCTTTATATGATCAAAGAAGAAGGTAATTTTGTATTTGGATGACCTTTGCCTAGTTGCAGGTACACAAATGCATATTTTGAGCACCATAAATGTTTAATACCTTGCAGCTTGCATGCCCAGCTGCCATGTAGAAGATTTGTAGAACAAAAGACAAAATGTTTATTACAGAAAATGTCAGTGTGGGGTTTTTTCTTGCTAAAAGTTTCAAGCTAGGCTGATATGACATGATTCCCATTGTCCTCGGAGTGATCTGAATGGAAAAATAAAGTTGTTTAACTGATGGGATTTTAGTTCCTTTTGTTTGAAATGAAAGGATACGAATGTTTGGAAGAATACTGTTAAGGTAGCCAACAGCACAGTCAAGTTGGAACTTTCAGGTTTTTGAGACATGTGAAAGAATTTAGTATTAAGTTTCGGCTTATTTTGGATTTGCTTGTATAGGAGGAATATTTCTGGAATGCAGTAGGTGATGGTAGAGTCTTTGTCTGTGCAACATACGGAATTCAGCTTTTGCATTTTCTTCTGTAGGAAGTTAATCTGATTTTTCAGCAAGATACCTTCATTGCCACAGATGATCCTTCATCTATTCATGACACCTTTTGTGCTACCTGATGTCAGTCTGATTTTGCTCATAAGCTTTGATGTTATCAGTACGTAATCTCTGCCACAGTAGTAAGTCTTTAATGCCACGTAAGTGAAGATTTGCAGTGTATGGTTTTGCTGTGCAGCCTCTCGATCTGTCTGTATTTAAACTAGCTGTAAAAAGTACCTTTATATGGTTTGTAAGTATGCATATGTAGTGGAGGACTAGATCTGTACACTTAAGCACGTGAGAGCATTTCTTCAAAATCCATTGTCTGACAATGCATAATGCTTCAGAACGTGGGATCTTACCCTGTCATTTTATAGTAACTAGGGTACAAGAACAGTGCCTGTGGAAGCAACTGAAATACTTGTCTTGACAGCTGTAACTTGCTCTGGTTTTGCATCCACATGGAACTGTGGTGACAATTGCAAGGTGAGTGTTTACTTTTGTTTAAAGTCAGATGCCTCTTGTTTCGGAGGCACTGCTTTTGCTCTGTATGGCCTCATTGACAGTGGTGATGGGCTTGGGCATACGCCTGCCAGCTTATCTGCAGCATAGTGTAGCCAGTGCATGCTGTTGGCCTGGCTTGCTTTCCACCGGGGAGCGTTAGAACAAGATCTCAGTTTCTTTTATGTCACTGTCCAGGCTTGAGCCACTTGGCAGCACAACCAAAATAACAATGTGCTGTGCGTGCCACTCTGCACACAGACTCAATCAGTGCTAAGGAACAGTGAAAGGCCAAAAGTGTAATGATCTGTGCTTCATCACAGAATCCCTGTAGATTGAAAATCCTGAAATCTGTGTGATAATGGATGCAGATTTGTTGGCTCTTTGTCTCTGAATACATCAAGAAGTGTTTCTGCAAAGATGCTAAAGCACAGTCTTGCCTGAAGCCATTTTTATCAGTAAACACCACTAAATGTTCTGATATTCTGCTTGGCACGATGCTGTTGTGAAATGAAAAAGCTGTGTGCACAAACATGTCCAAATAGGCAAATTTGTGCAGAAGGCTCCTGAACTTCTAGCTGATGACATCAAATGGGCTGGTCTCTGAACTTTCCTTGAATTTGCTTTGCTGTAAAAAAATATAAGAAATTGTGCCTTGACCAGACTAACAGAACTTTCCAGAAGCTTCTGTTCAATGCCAGCCTGATTGTCATTGTGGCAAGTGATTTTTTTTCCAGCAGTTGAGAGACCTGACATTGTAGTGTTGCTGCAGCATGTGCGAGGTGAACGGTGCTTCCGTCCTTGAACTCCTGTGGTTTTGTGACCTTCTCCCACACAACGTTAAGCAGATGCACAAGTGTTTTGACTAGATGGCAACCCCAAGTTTGTACATATTCGCAGGGATGCCATCTGTGCCTGCTGCCGTGCCCTGGGACATCTGTTCAGTAGCTCTAAGAGCATCTGCTGTAAATGCTGGTGCTGCTCCTTGAAAGAGGCTGTGGGGCTTCATTTGGCACTTGATCAGGGATGATGGAAGTTGTAAAGTCAGAATGGTAACTCTGCTTCATTTATGTTTGAAAGTGATGAAGGAGAAGGTTTCCAGAAGTGAATGCAAAACATAGTTTTGCTTTAGTTCTCAGAGCTCTTATCAGAGCATTTAATCAATATTGTGCTTACCAGATGGTGCCCTGTCTTCACTGTGGGATATTTTAGTGTCTCGTGATAGGTGTTAGCATCATAAAGATAAGAACAGGAAGTGCTGTATGCACTAAGGATATTCAGAAGGAATTATATCCCAGAGCTCTTCTTGGTGTTGTATCTTCTTTGCAGTCTGTGAGCCCTCCCTCCTTTCACCACTTCCACAACCCGACAGCAGTCAAATCTTTGACTGGAACGTGGTGGTGTTTGTCACAGGTTAAGATCACTGCTGTGGTAGATATGATGAATAGATGAATCTGTTTCTTTAAGGCAAATGGCAGATTAAGCCAACTCACCTTATAGAAATACTTTGCTTTTTCTGCTTCAGGTGTCTTACATACTCTTACTTAATGACTTCTCCAATTTTTTTGGTCATTACATCCACAGCAGCTGTTTTCAACTTACAGTATGTTTTTAGACACCTTTTTCTCCTGATCTGGAAGTGAAATGAGCTGTCAAATGTGCTATGGTTGTGACTAAAAGAAGAGTGGGGGGAAGCATTAACCATTACTGAGGCTTTACTGTCTCGTAACAATACTCATGTGTGAGGTACACAGGGGTTACAAAAGTTGTCAGAAAGAATTGTAAAGCATCTTGAGTTGATTGTGGAATAATATTGTCCTTCTGTAAAGCACATTGCATGATCTTAAAATATCCCAACTTTATTGACGTGCGTAAAATTAATCTGAATTTAGCAACATGTTTTTCTCTTACACATTGGGATTTGAATGAGAGACTGCAGGCAGACCTATACAGAGTATTTGAATTCTACAATTGTATAAAAGAAGCCAGCAGCAGCGTACGTGCCTAGCAAATATGGAAATTCTAGTAGTGGGAAAATTTCAGCCAAGGTCATATTGTATTGCTGTTCCATGAAGAGCGAGCTTTTTTAATACATGTGTTCTAAGAATTTAATCTGTCAAAATGCATGTTACTTTTCATCATGCCTGTTTAAAAAATATATAAAAAAACCCCGTGTCGAGAAATAACAAAATAAAACAAGAAACCATCACTCGGTGCTAACAAGTTGACAAGTAGATTACAGTCTCACATCTGTCTTTATTGGAACAGGTCTTGAGGAGGGTAGCAGGGGGCTAACTATAGTGGCAAGTTGACTCACAGGCTTCATGCAGATGTTATGCAGAAGCAGCACTGGTTGTAAAACTCAGAAATCTCCCTTGGGCTTTTGATAGGGATCTCATGGTGACATTGGAAGTTCGCGCTTGCCTACCGATGATGCACTTATTCTGGCGGTCCCAGATACTGCAGTCCTTTTGGGAACCCTGGCTCGTTCCATTTCTATGTTTTCTTCTTCCTCACAAAATCCTGGGAATTACCTACAAAGCACCTGTTAGAGATTAGTTCATTTTCTTGCCTCTTGTAGGGTAGCTTCTGTTAGTTTTTTCCTGTTGGTTTATAGTGGATAAAAACCTGTGTAATGGCATTTCAAGTCAAACATGAGACAGATATATAAAAAAAATCCATTTGTTTTCTCTGGCTTTACTAATTATTTTCTTACAGGTTGATGATTTCTTGCCTAAGCTTATGTTTTTCCACTCATTTGTCTTCCATTCCACAATTTGTAGATTAGAACTCGAACGCAGAGCACGTGTGTTTATTTCCAGGAGTGAATGGCCTTTATGTCATTGCTTTTGAATAGGCTTTCCTCCAGGGTCTGGTGGGAAGAGGAAAGAAAAGATGATGTTTACTATTGAGAAAGCTATTTGCACATGAATTATATTCTGGTAGAGAAAAGACAACTACATCTTATAAACTGTGAATATGGTAAAGTGTGTGTGTAGTCAAGATCTCAGTATGAATTTGTGCATCTTCAAAAAACAAAAACAAACAAACAAACAAAAAAACAACCCAAAAACCCACCAAACAATGCAAGAGTGTTGGTTTACATTGCTTTGCATTTTTAAAATACTTGATATAGATAATGTTGGGCTAATCCAACCGGTTTCCACTGTTGGGGTTTTTGTTCACTGATGTTTACTGATGTTTGTCTGAGCGTAACTGCTTCTGATTTGCGCTTGTTGAAGGGTGGTGAAAAATAGGTGCAGAATTTGTCTGCTGTCATCCTCCTTTTGTGTCATTGAAGAGGTAAAACATGGTGTTTTATACAGTCCTGTGGCACTTAGCAGTGTATTAGGTGTACATATATAAAAATGTTAGCATTGGCTAATAGATTAAATTTTAACTAGTCATTTTCTGTATTATATAAATTAATTGGGAGATGGACAACAAACTCACTGCCTAAGCAACAAGCTGTTCTTAGTCCTGAAGTAACTCTTGACACTAAAGCTTGTCAGATGAGAAACTACATTGTTTTGCAATTCCCTATGCTGTTCAAGTAATAGAGCATAGATGTGATTAAGTACAGTATCTGAGTGACCTTTCCAGGGCTGGACTGTTGCCTTTTTATTAACCAGCAAAACATGGTGTAGTAAGCAATTCGCTCTGTGGCTATAAGAGATTATGAAGAATGACTGCAGGAAGCGATGTGCTTCCTTCAACAGAGCTTGTCTTGCTCTCAGGCTCTTACGCTTCTGTGATCAACCATGTAAAAAAATATATGTATATATTTATACAAATACTTTGTGTGTGAGGGAAATACTAGAATGTTACATAGCTCTCCCACTTTTTTTTTTTTTAAGTTTTCTGCCTCACTGCTGTTCATGTGAACAAGAGAGAAAGAAAGTCTCTTTAATGACTTCTTTTTGTGCTTTGACAGCAGATGGCAATTATGAAACGTTTAACTTTGTAGTATGACTTCACTGACAGTACTTGTCCTAGTGCTTTCCTGGCTTGGAAACACCAGCAGCAGTACTTCTGTGTATTGACTGTGCTCTTGCTAAGCATCAAAATAAAACAATAAAAAAATCCTCTCCAGAGTTCTTACGAATGTGGTTTAGGTATTTTAATGAGTGGTGATAGTAGTTAATCAACATTATGCTCTTCTGTTTCTTTGCCCTCCTTGTGCCTTTATGTGCATGAAACAGGCCAGTTCTTTCACAACACCAATCTTTCTTATTTTTTCCACTCTGTACTGCATGTATTTTATTTGTACCTATGCCTGCCGTGTTTTCATTCAGTTTTGGTTTTGCCTTTGTCTGCTTGTGTTTTTAACTTTGCCACTTGAGTCTTTGATTCAGGTGATGACCTGATAATGCTCATACATTGCATGAAAAATGTAATGGCAAGACATTGGCAGGATGGAGGAGGGTTTGAGTTTCTCTTTTGGTCAAGGTTTGTTGTCTTGCTGTTCCCTTTCCCAGTCTGCTGCGATCTTTTGCCCATGTTCCCAGCTAGTTTCATCTCCTAAGTTCGTTCCTCCCAAAGAACTCTGTTTTTCAGTTACGTTCTAGAAAACCTCCACTTCACTGGTAAGAGCTGTTGTTGATGAAGTGCACACTCCTCATGTAACACTTGTGCACACCGGCTGCTAAGATCGGAGTACAGCCAAGCAGTGTAAAAGGTTTGTGCAAAAAAGAAAATTTGCACCTGGATATTTATTATTTTGTGTTGCATTTACTTTTTGGAAGTGAGTTTCATTTTTTTATATACATATATATATATATATATATTTTTTTACCCCAAACTAGCACCCATCTTTCAACTGGCATGTTAAATGGGTGTTGTCCAGTAGGAAAAAAACATGACACTGTGGAGGTAGATAGGAGTAGGGACTAGTTGGACAACCTAACATCTGTACTTAGCTGTAGAGGTATTTCTATGATAAAAAGAGGTCTGCATCTCCTCCTTCCTATGTCCAGGGCCTCATTTTAGAAGGAAAAAGAGAGCCTTGATTTGATATGCTGTAAATACTCTGTGTGATCTGAGGTCCAAGAGGAGGCTTCGCTATTTATACTGTTAATGTGCTACCACCTGTGAGGACTAAATTCACCCTAGAAGAACTGTCTCCCCCCCACCAGCATGAAGGCAGTTAATAGTCACACTTTGTTAACTCTCCTGTGACTCTTCTCTGGTGACACCTGTCTGAAGGTTTTGGTTGTATATGCCAGGTGTTTGAGATGCCTAATCCAGCCAGGAGGTTTTGTTCCCTTGTAAAGCTGAACAATTACAGCTGTAAAAATAAAAGTCAGAAAAGGAGTTAAGCAAAATTGCATGTAGGAGACTCCTAAAAGTAATCAGTTTTTTAAAAAGTGCATTTGCAAATAGTAAATACAAATTTAATGGTCGCCTGGCACTTTCTTACCTTAGTGGCTTTTTGTTTGTTCATTGGTAATGATATGTACCGTCTTTATTGTTGCATCTCCTTCAAATCGTGTGTTCATACAGAACATTTTGGTGAAAAGAATAAGGATCATTTTCTTGTAGTTGAACCTGTTCTATGGGTAAAAAGAGGACTTCAATTTTTAGGACTATCAAATGCTGTTTTGAACAAGAGCTGTTTTCATGTAAATGTTGTTGCTATTTTATTAATGCACTGAATGTATAGTCTTGTCTCTCTACCTTTTTTCAAAAATAAGCCAGTAGCTAATCCGTGCTGAGTAGCTGGTTGTTTAGAGGAGTCTATGAATTAAGAAGAAAGTGTCAGAAGCAATGAATAAACCAAAAAATGGAACTGATTCTTCTTCATCTTTTAAATACAGCTATTTTGAACTGGAGAGCAGTGGCCTACGGGATGAAATTAGATATCACTACAGGTTTAATGGGAAGTCAAGAACAGAGGTGTTCCCGTACCATCTGGCAGACGGACAGTGGCATAAGATTGCTGTGTCACTTAGTGCATCCCACCTTCTGCTGCATGTGGACTGCAACAGGTAAGAAAATATGTTCGCTAATTTATATTTCTTTAAAAAATGCTCTCTACTGACACCCAGGAGTAAAATTGGAAAAGGAATTATTAAAAAAAAAAAAAAAATCTAATTTAAAAAGCTTGGTAAACTGCCATGGGATAAGAAAAGGAAAACAAAGCATTAAAATGAAACAACTCGTTGTGATTATGAACAAATGTGGAAAAGGTTGATTGCTGACTGGGGAGTATTAAATGCATCTCTAGTTTAGGCACTAGCTGATGTTATGTTTGACTGTGACTGCATTTAAGTGTGTTAGATTGGTGTGCAGTCTGTTCTGTTGTGAATTGCTTCACTCGGCTTACCTGAAAACTTGACAAATAGATAGACGTGTCAGAGACGTTTTAATTTTATTTTACATAATCAAGCAATGCACTTTTTACTGATTTTTATTATTTTTTTTTTTTTTTTCCGCCTGCTGTCCCTCTTGGAAACTTCTGAGAAACCTGAGAGCTTCTTTTTGCATGTCTAGAACTGGTGCTTTTTGTTTTCTGAAGGGTATTCTGTCTGTCATCACAATTTTTATTGTCTAAAAATTGTAGAAGATGGCAGATTGTGAGGATTTCAAGGAATAAAAAGCAGCAAACCTAGAATCTCTCTTCCCTTGGACTTGATCTCACAATGTATTGAAGACTTCAGCTTTTGCTAACTTAGTGGTTGATGAGGAAACACAGAAAACTTGTAATTGGGACCTTCAAAATAGCCTTTAGGAATGAGAAAAATGAACCATTACTTTCCTGTCTTCTCGCCCCGGAATGACTATGAAAATATCTTTTGCCTTCAGTGAGAGGATCAGCATATGCATCTTGGAATTGTGGCACTTAAATGGGTAGGGTGATGGTAGCAGAAACTTTTTTTCCCCGAAGTCTTCATTTTGTTCAGGTGGGCAGAATAAAGTTATGTGAGTATTATAGGTTACTGGAACATTTGAAAAAGTTCAAATTTTGGCCAAAGTAATTATGAGGTACTGTTTGAGAAGAAGGTTGCAACCATTTTCTGCAACTGCATTAACTACTGACAGTAAAAATCTAATCTGAAGGAAGGTTGCTTATTGACTCCTTTTATTTGGACCCTAGAAGCAATTAAATGCTTAGAGGAATTTTAATTTCTTTGAGGCATGTAATCTACAATTTGTAAAGGTCATCTTCATTTCAGTCATTTGATTTATTTATCTTACCTTTATTTGTTTCTGTTATATTATTTCTTTGCTTACAACAGTATACTTTTTCATTTGTTTATTGACATACTGGGTTTTGGGACAGGTTCTTCATTATCTCCTGTGTTTGTTTTGTTTTGTGGTTTTTTTTTTTTTTTTTTTTTTCTTTTTTCAAATGAACAGCAAACATGGTTTAGGAAGACCCTTTTTAGCAGACTGTTTTGCTGGCTGCCTTCTTGCATACAACGTGAAAGGAAGACGACACAAAAAGCCTGCCTACTGCAGCAGTCTATCCAGGGACAAGATTGCTGCACAGAGTCACGGTTGTGACCTGATTTTCTTTACAGCAATAGGCAGCAATAGATAAATACAACTACAGAATGAGCTGTGCTGTCTTATGAGGTGTGAAATGTGTATAACCATCTCTGACAGGTACGCCTAAACAGGGCTGATCTGTCTAAGGGTTTCCCTTAAGGTGGTACGTCTCAGGGCTGCTCCCAGCATAAATCCGTACCTAAATGTCTCTGTTTGGCTGTGTATTTGTGGTAGTTCATGACTAGTCCTGTGGAAAAGTAATGGGAGTAGTTTTGAAAGCATAACTTGAGGGCAGATCATAGTAGAAGTTTAAATGGGGGGAAAAAAAGCAAGGGGGAGAAGGTGGGGAGTCTTCAAGTTCCTGACTCAGCTGTAGTGTATCTGTTCAGTTAATTAGAGAATTTTGCAAATGTTGGTATTATAGTTTTCTGTATTTTATCTTAACCCCCTGCATTTTTGCACTCAGAAGAGAAGTCAACATCTTCTTCATCTTTGCACTAGCATTTCCCGATGACACTACAGTAAATGTCAAAAGGTGTGAAAATGAAGAGCAAGCCAATGAGGGGTGCTTCTGAGCACTACTGAAAATCCCAAGCCTTCTTCATGTTAGTGTTAGGAAAGCTGCAGCTGAAAGTATGCACAGAATCCAGCGTTAAGAGCTGTAGACTTTACATGTAAAAGTCACCATTTTAGGCTAGTGTGGTGTCACTGGCTCTCAGCAGAGTTCAGCCTGCCTAATGGGAAGTCATGCTTCTGCATGGAAAGAGAATATGACTGCAGTCAATATATTCACCTGTCCCACCTCCTGCAGAGGTTTGGTGTCATCAGAACAAGAACTTAGCTTGAAGTGTACCTATCTAATTAAAGAAGTTCTTTACTTGCTACGTACTGCTCTTTACCCTGTAAAAAATAAAAACAAATCAAAACCAAAAAAAACCTGACCAACAAAATGAATCCCATGGCTTCCTACTGGATTTCTTTAAGAGGGTTGTAACATTGCTTCCTTAGAGACACATGAATTTGTATAAATGCATTACTACTTTTGTTTAGGGCTGTGGTAATATGTTATACATTTGGAAGTCTACTCCGAGTGATTTGCGAATGCAGTGGTGTTAAAGTTAACTTTTATCTGAGAGTGCATTGAAAGTGTTGCATTGGGAAAAATATCCAGCCGCAACCTAATTTTGTTACATGTTTTGTATGACTACCCAAAGCTAGTTTCTGGCCTCCAAAAACTGCAGTGGATCAGGAAGCATTGGAGAGGAAACTTGTAATTTGTAAACAGATAGTCAAATCTACTTTTATTCTTCCCAGCCTTATCACCCACATTACTCTGATGTGTAAAATTGCTTTGACATTTGGTATTTGATTGTCTTTTGGATTGAATTCAAAGTTGACTTTGTTTTTCAGCCCTGGATAGGCTAGGGAAAAGTACTTGAGAACTGGTAAAAGCCTTTAGTGCTTTTAAGAGTCATCTTTAAAACAGTATAATTGCTTCTGTTCTAATGAGGTGTAATATGGTGGGGGAGGCATGCGCCTCAAAGAAGGTATATTTGCCCAAGTACATGTCCTTTTGAAATCAGCTCCTGATGCATCTTTCGTGCTCGTTTTGGTGCTCCTTCAAGGACAAGGAGTAAGGATTGTAGCTGAGTTTGATGCTGGAGCTTGAAGCTGCTGACACAGGAAGATAGATTAGAGTCCAGACTGAAAAGCTGGATGTCACTGGACTTCTCTTGCTGACTCGGAGAGCCTTTGTGTTGGGTGTAGGCAGTACACTCTAGCCAGAGATACACCTCCAACAATGGGCATAATAAGCAGCAGGTGTACTTGCTAACATGCCTTTAACATTCTAGTAAGGTTCCAAAAGCTTAGAAAAATGAAAAGACATTAATTATGAATGTATGGCTGATGCACAAGTAAAAGCTGTGCTGAAAGTAACGTGGAAATTAAGTACGCTGCTGTTAATTTCCTTGCATCTCCAATGCTGTGTCCACTAGTGGTGAACATCTCCTGTTTCAAAATATTGGTTACATGTAGGATCTATGCTTCCCTACTTCAGGGAAAAGGGGGTTGTCAGGGGCTTTCTGGTGAGTGCTTAGGTTAAGCTAGAGTAACTGTGTCATTGTCAGAGGGTCCTTAAATAACTTATGGCACTAAAGGGTTAATATATAACGAAATAAATTCTGCCATGCACCTTCCAGATTTGGCCTCTTAGGGGAGGCGAGGTCAAGGATCCTGCTGTTCATACCTGCATTGTCAGGAGATTTGCGGCCCCGGGAGACTGTCATGCTCCTACAAGAGCTGGTGTTTGTCTTCACTTTACTGGGAATTAGTTTCAACTGTGGAGTCTGTAATGTTGCCTGTGGTATCTCGCTGTCCACTGCAATGCTTGCCCCCCACAACGGTAACAACACAGAAAAATGTTGTATTTAGTGGTGTTAAGAGTGAGGGAATAGTGCGGAGCCTACAGTTTAAGAACTGGTAGGTACTATATCAAAATGTATTTATTGACAATTTATTTAAGAAATATAAATACCATATTTTTCTCAGTGTGTCTAATTAATCTGCGGAGGTAAGCTTGAAGTGTGCTTGCTTTATGTTTTCATTGTTTTATTTCTCATCAACCATATTGCTACAAAGGTATGTACCTGTTCAGACAGTATCAGTATTCCTTTACTTCAACTCTGTCTGCAGGTGTAAAAGGGGGAAAGGCACTTTGCTGTAAGAATTCATGCTTTCCAGTGAAAATATGTGCTGGAATGCCTTTTACTATGAATGCAGCCTGTGGTTTTGGTGGATTCTTTTAGCTGTTTGATGGAGGGGGTTGGTAAGAGCATAAGAGAATAGATTATAAAACTGGAGCAGGCTAGGAACTAGTCTCCAACTGCAAAAACATGTTGTCTGCTTCTTTTATGTTTCTCCTGCTAGAACAGAGCATTAGGGAATAAAAAATGCATGAGCAGTGAGAACTTTTTAATTGGAAAAATAAATAAATTAAAGCAACATAATCCAAATATGGGAATCCAAGACCTCAGAATTCTTATAAATGAGATATTCTGGCTCTCAACCTGAGGTTTTCAACTTGTATAAACAAAGTCCTATGACTTCAATTAAAATGTAATAAATTTAAAGAAGGTTAAGGGATGTATTTAAAGGAGGGATTCACTGCTTTACTTACTGTAAAACACTTTCTCTCTCAAGAGAAGATGGCATGGTGGCGATGTTACGCAGCTAGGTAATTTACTCTCAACATCTGAATATGTTTGTGTGACCCAGATTGCTTCTCTGCTCTTTAAGCTGCAGCAGAAGCTGTCAGAGAAATGGTTACTTGAGTAGACTGCTATAATTGTGCATTACAGGTGCACCCAGCTTCAGATCTGTGGTATTGTGATTTGGAAGTTAATTTTCACCTACGGATTGTCCCTTTTGTTTGACAGAAAGGTGGTGTGGTTTAACCTGGCAGGCAGCTAAACACCACACAGCTGTTTGCTCACTCCCCCACTGTGGCATGGGGGAGAGAATAGGAAGAAAGGTCAAACTCATGGGCTGAGATAAAGACTGTTTAGTAGGACCCAAAAGGAAGGGAAAAAAATGGTAATAATGATAAAAGAATATACAAAACAGGTGATGTGCAATGCAATTGCTCACCACCTGCTGACTGATGCCCCGCCAGTCTCTGAGCAGTGGGCGCCGCCCCCCGGCCAACTGCCCCCCGTTTTATTGTTCAGCATGAAGTTGTATGGTATGGAATATCCCTTTTCCCAGCTTCCTGTGTACCCCCAGCCTTTTCACCAGCAGGGCAATATGAGAAGCTGAAAAGTCCTTGACTTAATGTAAACACTGCTCAACAACAACTAAAATGTCAGTGTGTTACCAACACTGTTCTCATCCTAAATCCAAAACACACCATTATACCAGCTACTAGGAAGAAAATTAACTCTACCCAAGCTGAAGCAAGGACAAAGGCTATAAAAGTTTTAGCATAAGAGAGATCTCCAGCTGGCATATCACATCACCTGCTGTCAGGCCTGTCTCATTACAGATACTGTAGTTAAGCTGCGAGGAAATGTTCAGGATGCATTCAGCATTACTTGAGAAAAGATTTTTTTTTTTTTTTAAAGAAGTTTTTTAATACTCAGCGCTTTTCATCGAGTGGCTAACGCATCAGCAGAAGGGTAGTATGGGTGTGACTGAAGACTGAATGATGATATATTTTAACCCAGTCCCTAATTATGATGAATTTTTTTTTTTCATCCTGCATGAATCAGTTGACTTTTTTTGTATACTACATTGATAGAATTGGGAGAAGGCCATGAGTATTTATGAAAGTGCTGAAAAAGTACTGTAGAAAACAAATGATAACAACCCATACCCGTGCCTGGCTGTCTTAGATCCTTTGATCACCCCTAGAAGGCAGCAACCACATATAGTCAGTACAAGTACCTTGGGCACTGTGTTACAGCAGAGAGGCCTCGCATAGCTCCTGCTCCCAGTGGAGCAGGCATCTGCTTTGATTTCTTCCAGGAGCTGATCCAACTCCTGCTGATGTCAGTTACTGAAGAGTAGAAGTCAGCCTCCAGGGGTTTGGTTAAGGGTCTTGAATAGTCCTCTGAGTTTTAGGGACCTGTGGAGCCAGAGTTTGGTAGCTGCTAAATATAGACTTAATAGTGTTTTTTCTTTTTTTCTAAATTAGAACTGGGGACTTGCTGTGCTTTCTGGTGAGTTGAAAATGTTGATAGACAGGTTGGTGACTTCAACAGGGCTGGAATAATGTGTCATGCTTTACCTTTGGCATCTTGCATTCATTCTATTTGTATACTACGGGTGTGTTGGAGAGAGAGGATGGACAATGGTAGAGGAAATAATCTTAAACCAAGACCAGCAAGCCTCAAATGATTTAGTAATTTCTGAAAGTGTGTGAATACGTGTATTATCCCATTCTCAAATATTTTTTACATTGGTACAATATGTATTTAGACTTTTTTTAACATCAAAGCAATAAACCCTTAAATGGGGATGATTACTTAGAAGAGTAGTCTCTGAAAATTTAGCCTGCATAGTTTGAAATATATCTGGATATTTGTTTCTGTGGAATTTTTTCAGGGGAAATCTCCTGTTACTTGGTTCTATTTTCTTTTCATTTGTTGGAGAGCTGAAGGGGGTCATATGGACAGAGACGCTATCATGGTAATTTGAGAATCAACCAGAGAGAGCAAATGTTTTGAGTTTTTTCCTTTCAGATTATAAAAACAGTTATCTTGCTCCAGCCAGGCAGATTAACTGAGATCCAAAACATAAATGAACTCTTCCTTTTGAAGTGGTTAGCTAAAGTCTGGAGTTTAGAACTAGAAGTCACATAGGGTAATACTGGAGCTGAATTGAAAAATGGTAATATAATTTTAGTTAAATACTTTTATAAAAGCCTTGGGCCTTTGCAAAAGAGCAGAGGAGGACTGCTCTGAACTATTCAGAAGTGGACTTGAGATCAGAGACTCCGTATAGCAAATAGTACAGTCTTTCCAAATGATCTGAAACCTCCTGAGCGTTGGTTGGTTTTTTTTCTGTTCTTGTTTGGTTGGGTTTTTTGTTGGGGTTTTTTTTTGTTTGTTTTTTAAAAATCAGATATTGGCCACTGCTTCTAGTTTAAATGTTTTAATGATATGAAGAACCATAGTCCTGATATGTATTACCAATGTAATGTTACATCGAAGGACCATTAAGGTGAAAGATGATAGTTTGATCCTCAGTGTAGGAGTAAGGTAACATGCAGTTTCCTGTAAGTTGTTTTCACACCTGAGACCAGTCAGTAACGAAAGAATCAGCAACAGCTGCATTACTTAATTGAGCTGTGATTTTAGTGGCATTCCCTTCAACATGTCAAAAGTGAAAGCAAATATCTAGCACTGTGTCAACTAATCCAAGTAGAAGGACTTCCTTAGCCCTAGCTGAATCTTTCTGTGTCATGCCAGCCACTTACCTTAAACTGGACTGAAAGATGTGCCGTGCAGTATCCCGGGGGTGAAATCCTGGCCCCAGTGAAGCCTGCAGTGGAAATTCTCATTGACTTCAGCTGAGCCATGCTTTCACCTCCCGAGTGTGTCAGATGTTGTGAGAAATGAACTCCAAACCTGAGTGCTGTCCCTGGAGAGTGCTTTTCTGTCTGTCTGCCTGGCAGTTTCCATCAAAACTTAATTTTAGAACCAATATAATGGCTTGTTCTATGTTTACTGTATGTTTCATACACCTCCTCAGTCATGGCCAATTAGTTATTATGGAGAGAGTGCAATGTTATCTTTCAAACCACCGAGGCTAAAATGGGCAGTTGAAAAACACCATGGGAAAATGGAGATCTGGGTTATCCGATGAACCTGTGGTAAGAGCTGAGGAATGTGGAATGAATCAGCTCTCTGTGGGATTACAGCAACAGTGGCTAATGGGGAGGAGTGGCAGCTCCAGGGCGAGCCGAGTGCCATTGCACAGTGCTGAGACAACAGTAATGGGAGGGCTCTGGCGGGAGTGTGGCAGCAAAGGCAAGGTGTTAACAAGCAAAGCCTGTCGTCCTTAGCCTGCAGTTACCTTCAGTCATGAAAGGAAATTGATTCTGGAATATGGATGAGATTATTTTATGATTATACACAAATCATTTCGTGATGATATGAACCCCTTGATGAGACGGTCCTGTGACAAGATACACTGTAAGGCAATTAACTTATCAGCAGATGATTTTTTGGAGGAGGGGAAAGAAGCTGTTTAGTAGCAAGGTTGCTTGTTGCTGGCTTCCTTTTAAATTTATTTTTTGTAGCAGTGGAGCAAGGAGTTGGAATCAAAAGCCTGATTCTTTGTGTGGTTGCACCTGTCTTAAGGTACTAGGTAAAGCGACTTTGGGGAAAGTTGCATGTATTTTGTGAAGATGGGCTATTTCTAAACTGTAAGCTTACTGTGCTTCAAGTTCTGCTGTAATTGCCAGTTGTGAAGACCTGTGTGCTACACATCTTGGGCCAGGGACCGTCATGTCTCTGTATAATGTACGTAGAGGTAATGGAAGCCAAATTTCAGCACTGCCAGTTCTCACTCAACAAATGCCTTGTGACAAACACTAACGGTAATCTTAGATCCCCCTCCATGACAAAATGGAGATGACATAAGCCATGTAATCATGGTTTTACCTCTTTGTTCTGGTAGAATTTTATTTTGGGGTTAATTTTGCTGCAAGACTTGAAGTACCAGTGCTGCTTTGTGCCGTTATTATGATGCACTTTTTTACCCTCTTGCTTTCTGATGTAAGATAGGCTTAATTGTTTACTTCTTGTTTCATAGGTACTTTAATATAGGTTTTTTTAATCTCATATCCATCTTGCTCTAAGGGCTCCTTCTTTAATTTGTGGGAGAAGAGCTTTTCTTCTTTTTATATCTTAAAAGAGCGCATTGAATTAATTTCTCCGTCTTATTTCTAGAATCTGGTTTTGATTGCTTAGTCTTGGTTTACTGATATTTGGCATCTGGGATGTACTCTGAACATTTGGTTCGTCTGAGATGGGCTTTTGGTATCATGTACGGTAACAGATAAGAGTGCTGTGCTTTTAGCTTTCTTGTTAACAGTTTGCTTTATTCAGTGTTCTGGTTTAGAACCTGATTCAAAGCTTGCTGATGTTAAAGGGTGTCTTTTAGCGACCCTGTGAGTTTTAGCGTTGTCTTCATTTGTAAGTGGATTTGTCTCCTTGTCTGTAGTGGATACTTGTGTGCATCATAAAAAAAACCACTACTGCTACATGTTCTGTGCTCTGGTACTTGGATAGCAATAGTTGCTCACAAGTGGTAAAAAAAAATGCCAAAATACCTTTGACGAGTCAGATATTTATTTGAAAAGTGACATTTGAGCTATGTGGCTCTCAGCTCTGTATTGAGGTGTTTAAAGATAAGTACCTAAATTCACATAAATTTATAAGAGTTGTGGATGTTGATTTTCATAAGAAAAGTCTGTGTATGTAGCTGACGTCTCCCTCAGCACTTAACATGAGGCATCCTTTCAACCCAGACATCGCCTTAAGCACTGCTGTAGCCAAGCAGGCTGAATATGGTAGAAGTTGGCATCTTCACCAGAAATAGTGACAAATACTTTCCTCTTGTGCTTCTGATAACTGTAGATTATGTGCAAGTTTTATGGGCAATGCCAGGCCCATGAATCACATGCTATTTACATCAGATTTACCAGGTCAGTATGGACTTTCAGGAACACTATTAAAAGAAAAAGGTTGCTGTTGTGGTTTAATGCTGGTAGGCACTGGCTGGCAGGTGTTTAGCTGTTTCCAGGAAAACAGGGCTTAATCTTAAGTAACGGTTGCTTGGGAAGACAAGTGCCCTGACTCCAAATGTATCCCCCTCCTTCTCCTTTCCTCCAGCTTGTATTGCTGACCATTACTTCATATGCATGGGGATACCCCTTAGGTCAGCTGTCGCAGCTGTGTCCCCTCCCAACTTCTTGTGCACCCCCAGCCTCCTCGCTGGCGGGGCAATCTGAGAAACAGAAAAGGCCTTGATGCTGTGCAAGCATTGCTCAGCATTAGCGAAAACATGGGTGTGGTATCAACACTGTTTTGGTCGCAAATCCAAAACATAGCACCGCACCAGCTGCTTTGAAGAAAACTAACTCTATTCTAGCCAAAAGGAGTACAGTTGCCAAAGTTGAAGTGTGCAATAACCATTTGGGTATCAAACTAGCTGGCTTGATACTGAAAATCCTGTATTTCTGTCTAAAAAATATCATGGATAGGACACGTGCAGTAAAGTGTGAAGTGCTCTGGATACAGCACATGTAAGATACAGTTGACGTAGTTTGTCATAATTTTTTTTCCACAACTCTTAAAAATCCTAAACAAACGGTCAAATTCCTGCTTCTGCCTAGAGTCTGACTCAAGCTATTTTCTGGGTTTCTTGTACTTTGAGGAGTGCTGTTTGTGTATGAAGATGGGTAAACACTGCAGCCTTGTAGACAGGCTGTTAGCTTAGGGTTTAGACACACTTGGTTCCTGATGATAACAGTCTTAACAGTATCTGTTTTGTCATTTGCAAAGTACAGTTAATAATACTGCCCTTGTTTGTAAAGGTGTTTGAATTCACCTCAAGATCTCTAGATGAAAGACACCGTACAGGTGTAGTATTCTGAGAAAGACGGGTTTCTGCCCTTCATGTGGCCACTGTCATATAATTTAGGGGGTCTAGTCCTCTACTTTGAATCAATAACAATGATTGCTTTTAGTTTAATGTCCAAGAAATACTGCTAAAATTCATTGATAAGCTTGTAGGAAATGGAAAAGCCTAATGTGTTTTCTGAAGAAAGCCTCACACAGATAATATCCCTGTGAATTTACCCTTATTCAATTTACGTGTGGAGTATAAACCCCAAACCTGGCAGTGAAACATGCCCTTCTAACCATCTTTACTTGCATATATGTAATTTCCTCCTGTTTGTTAGAGGCTCTTGAAAGTTAATTTGCATTTCTTTTGAATGAGAAAAGAGATTGCTTATAGAGTTTTATTTAGATACATTTTTATTTTTAAATTTAGATTTGTAGTTGGAATAATTGAACTGAAAAGTTGTCCTCGTTTTGCTGGGATAGAATCATAAAATCAGTTTTCTGTTCAGGAAAGCTTCATTTCTAAGATGACTGCAGCACCCGTTACTGTGAGAACATAGTTGATAAGACACTGTTTTAGTTCATGGCCAGCCATGGTATGCGGGTTTCCATAGTGATCAAGGTCTCCAGCAGTCTTGAGAGAGCCAGGTGCTAAAGCTCGGAGGAGCAGAGGCCAGGACAGCTGACCCAGACTGGCCAACAGAAGTGTTCCATACCATAAACGTCACGCTCACTATAAATTGGGGAGTCTGCTGGAATGGCTCGCTCGCTCAATGGCTGCCATCCCTGGAGGGTCTCGCCCGTCGCTCTGCCCCTGAGGCCTGTTCTCCCTGCACCGGAGCTGTGCTGCTCGCAGTGTTCGCCGACCACTATCCCAGCTGAGTATAAGTCTGTGTACTTTATATTGCTTTAGTATTAATATTAGTTTCATTGTTTTATTAAATCTGTTTCAACCCATTTGAACCCACGAGTTTCCTTTTTTCCCCAGTTTCCCTTTCTCGGCTGAGAGGGGGTTTTTGAGGGATAGAACAGTTGCTGGCGTTTAGCCCAGAGGTGGGCTAAACCAAGACAAAAGTAGGGTATATGCACTTTACCTCTGTGATTATACAGGAAGATCAGTGAAATTGTTTGAGTGGTAGAGTTTGAAGAGACCTTAAAAAAAAAACTGAGCATGCACTCTTGAGTCTTTTACTTAACATATACTATTACTGGACACCTCCTATTTTTTTTTCCTCCCAGAGCTGAAGAATAACTTTTGATTAAATAGTTGGCTGTTACTATTGTATATTCAAAATCTAATAACAAAAGGTTTCCCTCAAAACTTGAGATTTTAATCTAAATTGCTTTCCTCTGTTAAGTGATTGTGAACTCTTATTCTATGACAGAGGAGATAGCATGAAAAATCAAAATTTCCCTCAGGAAGATTATTTTTCTGAAAAAGAACACTGGGAACTGAATGAATAATTCAGTTAATGTTGCTCCAGAACTGAATGCATGTCAAATAATGCATCCTATCTGTAAACACTATCAAGAAAATCCAATCATGTTGATATTGACGCATTTTCATTGGGAAGCATATAGAAAATGGGTTGAAAGAGAAATATGTAAAAGATATACCTAGTATTTCTTTTCAAAATCAGTTCTTAGTCCCGTCAGAATAGACATAAAGGCAAATGCCAATATTGTATCTTAAAGCTGGAGATTGATAGACTCATCAGTTTCTTTACGCAGTTGGGATTCAGAAAACATGTTGGACAAACTTTTTGAAGAGGCAGGTTATTTTTATACAATGGGCTGTGTTAGGAGGCCTAACTTTTGCTATTTCGGATGTACTGAGTTTTTGCAGCCTCAGCTGGAGATTGTAACAGTAGTCAAGGTGATCAACATCTCTGCAAATTAGTTTAAGAGAAAGACTGATGCATAGCATGGGGGAACCTCCCTCTCTCCTCTGACTTTCTATTACTAAAGTTGAGAGTGCTATTTCAAAGGCTCTGCCAGGAACAATGCATTATTTTGTATGACTTCTGTATACCCTTAATTTTATTTAAAGGATATGAGGCTCCAAATGGATGTATACAGGGCAACGAATGGTTGCAAGAGAATGTCAGTTTTGAGGATCAGCTTTTGAATTGCAAAAATCTGTGTGGATGACTCACCCTGATGTCAGCAAGGGCTCCTGTGCAGTCATTGGAGGGGCCTTCGGAGAGTGATTCATTTACCGGAAGATGACTCACACCCTAGAAACACTTATGTCTCTTCATTAAACAAGTGAGTCTAGAGGACTAGCTCCACTGTAAGTGTAAACTTCTGAGACATCTAAAATTGGGTGTGATGAATTCAACACCTGGTTGCTACATGGAAATTTATAGCTTCAAGAGAAAAGAGTGTGGCAGCCATATCAGGAACAAAAAATCCTGTTCGTGGATTAATAGACACCAGGGACTAAGAAATGAGGTTCCTGCCGTGCCTCAACCACAAACATAGTTAGACTGCAGCTATTTGTTTCTTAATTGTAGTACTAATAAAATAAATCTCTCTGTTCCATATCTAGCCTGCAAATTTGAAAACGCATGTTTGTGTTTTAGTAGCCTACTCATATTTTAGACCTGAAAGAATTTGTAAATTTCATGATTTGCTGTGCTACTTGTAGTAACTGTTGGAGTTGTAGTCTATTTTATTACCCAGAATTTTAGGCAGTTCCATCTCCTGATCAGTCCATGTTGGCTGATGTATTCTAATGTGAACAGACACAAAGTTTATTTTCATGTTCTACTAAATATTTCAGCTATTTCCATTCTTACCATGGCAAATATTATATGTATGAAGTAGAGCTGCATCTCCACAAAAGTGGAAATGCTCTCCAAGTGCTAACTTTAACTTGTTAAAGTTGTGTGTAAGAAATCTTCACTGCAAGAGACAGTTCCATGTAACCTTTTTTCCCAAGGGAATGTGGGCCAGTGCATGAAGCAGTTACACGTCAGTCATGCCCAGTCTAATGGCTTGGATCTTGGGCAATGTCTCTCCTGACTCAGTCTTTGTGATCTTGGTTAACCAGTTAGTCTTTCTGTGTTTCAGTATGCACATGTGTAAAATGTCAATATTTCCCTATTTTAACAGAACACTTTAAAGATGATAAAAATAATTTTAGATTGAGTGTGTAGAAAGGAACTGTCTCCTTGTCCAACAGAGCTGGATTTCTAGACGGGGTCTTTCTCAATACAGAGAGAGGTGCGTGTATGTGTATTTGCATGCAAATATTTTAGATACACTTCCTTTTAGGAATCCACTGATTATTTTATAGATTTTCTGTTTTCTCTATATTCTTCTCATTATGTCACAGCTGCCTGCTTGGAATGCATCCTTGAAAAACCTGTGTCTGGGGATTGCATGAGAATATTTAATAAACCAAAGGGTGCAGATGAAGTAGAGAGGTAGATACAAAACACAAGGGCCTGTGTCAATTAATGGGTGTTCTTCTTATTACGTTTAGCTAAATGGATCAGTAGTTAGTGAATGTATTCTGAGCATGAACATTTCAAGAAAGAAGGATTGGTTCACAGTTGTGTTACGCCAGGTTTATGGTTTAGCTCCTTTGAAATATGTCAGCATGAAGTAGGGGCAAATCAAGCTTTCTCTTTGAAAGTGAATGCAGTGATCATAAATCTGAAAGTCTGAAGTATGGAGTAGAGCTTCCATTAACCCAGGGACCTGGGTCTCCTCATGCTGGAGGGGCTATTCAGTCTGCAGTAATTTCAGAGAACGCAGTTCCCTGGAGTCCTCTTTCTAAGCGTTCCTGTTCCTGTGAAGTGCATTGCACATTTCTCTGTGTGGGTATCAAAGCCAAATGTATTGGAAACTGATCTCCAAGGAGCTCTAGATGAGCACTTAATAAACTGGAATTGTAGTAGATATAATTTAGCTATTCATATGCCAAATACGAAGTATTGGTCAAGCGTGGATAAAGGCATAGAAGGTGACACACCTCAGCCTGGAAGATGAAGCAAGGGAATGAGAATGATGTGGAAGCTTAATGTAACTGTAAAAAAAGAACGATCCTTTTGTGTCTGTTCAGGAACAGTAGTTTTTCAGCCTGAAAAACACCTCTTTTCTTCCAAAAGAAAACGAACGCAGGAAGGGGAGCAGAGCAAGGGTTTTTTTTCCACTTCACAAGCAATAGATATAAGGGAATTTCACCTCTAAGTAGTAACTTTTCTCATTACACTTTGAGATATGTTATAAAATGTTTGTGCTTTATGGGTTTGTCTAAATGTAGAAACCCCCTAAAAAAAATCACCTGAATAATCAGTAATATTTGATAGATTTGTAAGTGGCGTACATACGTGGGTAATCCCAATGTTTGGGTGAAACCCCGTTCCCAACTGTTTACGCAAGTGCCACCTTAATCATTTTGTATGGACAGCGTGTCTTCAATACCCATGAAGTCGCTCCTCAAAAATCTGCTCTAGGAATGCTGCACTGATTGCAATGTTATTGGGACTTAAAACATGAACCTTGCAGTCCAGGAGACATGCCCAGATTCTGCCTTTACTCCAGCTGCACATCAGTCAGCTCTGCTGGCTATCAGCTGCCAATGTGTGTAGCTGGTGAAACTCTGGTCACTGATAGTTGAAAACATTTTTTTAATCTTTGTTACAGTCCACTGATTGAGGGTTAGTAATGCTATCATGTTTCTCTGCTCGTATTGATTCAAAAGCTTCTTCTGTGTAGTTCCAGTTTTTCTTTGCGTAGCTGTTTTACCTTTGTGTAGCAGCTTCCCCTCTAGCTGGAAAAGTCCCTTAGATTTTTTTTTTGCATCATTCTCCCTTTTTGTCAGGAGTTGCAGGACGGTTGTTTGTTTTGGTGTGGTGGGTTTTTTTTTTTTTCCTTTCTTCTTTCAGTGTTAATTCTTCGTCTTCATTAGAGAAGTAGTTTATGGTGAACCATGTTCCTTGTGATTCTTTTTTTTTTTAACTTTTATGAATTCAGGTGTGCTTTTTGATCTTTTAATTTCTGAAGAGTATAGAGGGGATTATAGGGGTGGCAATAAGCTGTATGCGTGGTTGCTGCATTTTTTTTTGCTGATGTTTAACAGTGTACAGTGATAAAGTAAGCTCACATTGTTCATAAACCAAACAGTGCCAACGAAAACATCTTTTTAGATAGGAAGGTAAGCAAAGACTGGTCTGCATCTCATGCCTTCTCTTGAATCCTAAGCCTATTACTCCATGGGCAGATCCACGGAAAAGAAAAACAACCAGTCTCTTAGACATATATGGAATAAAGCACAAAGCAGTCTTTAATTAATCCCTTAATGTAAGGTAAATACCTACTTTAGAAATGGAATTACAGTAAAGCAGTAGAGGAATATGGGGAATCCTGAGCGTGTGTCTTATGGCACTTTCTGAAGAGTCTCTGGAAGGAAGGTTGCTACAGCCTTTTCCACATAGGTTGAAAGTGTTTGTTAAATCGTCAGAGAAGACAAGAAAAAACACTTTAGCCTGTCTCTGATTTATCTTCCTTACTTGCTGTTGTTGACTGTCATGTAATAATGTCAGTTAGGTTTTGTTTTTTTCATATGTAATTGCAGACAGATATTGTAGAGTTTCTTTATAAAGTGAATAAAAATCAAATATTCTTCAATAAGTAGTGTTGTTGAACCCGGTCGGCATTGGGGTTTTATCTGTTAGGAGAAATGGAGTTCTTTATGGAATATTGACTAGTCTTTTTATGAGATGAGAAATTTTCTGGTGAGGACATTATTAACCGAAGTCATGAATAAAGATGTTTTATGTGGCCAACGAGAAATTCCTACTATGATAGTGTAATTCGGTGATT
This sequence comes from Phaethon lepturus, assembly GCF_000687285.1. Classification (NCBI taxonomy): domain Eukaryota; kingdom Metazoa; phylum Chordata; class Aves; order Phaethontiformes; family Phaethontidae; genus Phaethon; species Phaethon lepturus. Next base: position 110,103 of record NW_010543921.1, on the reverse strand, counting down.
GGTTTTCTCAAGGAGCACGTCAATTATTTGTTCATCATTCAGCATTTTGCAGCAGTTTAGCATTTGAGTAATCTTCAATTTTGCTTCAGGTATGGCAGAATGGGTCTACTTATACTTTAAAGTATTGATAGAGATGGCTCACGCAAAATTCCTATAATTCTCAGAACATGGTGTAAAAGAATATCATCTTGTTTTGCTGTTTGAACAGGTAAAACAGCTCAGCATGTCAATTTTATAGATAGCAAGAAGTAATTAACTAGTAGAGGCAGAAATTTCCTAGAGCTTTGAATGTATCGTGTTGATGAAATGTGATGAATTAGGGCTGATGATCATTATAATAAACTTGAGCAATACAATAAGGAGTGTTAGTAGTCTTCTGACTCCTGTACTCCCATTTTTAAGCTTGAATTTTCATATAACTATTTTGTTCTTGGGTTTGAGATTGTTGTTGTTGTTTCTTTTTAAGGAAATAGTAAGTTTGCTTCTGGTTTTTTAGATTGCTTCCATTTGGTTTTGACAAATCCTTTCCTTCCTTTCTGAATAAGCAAAAGTAGGTGGAAGGTATGACTCTGTACTTTGACATTAAAAACTTTATAGAGCTTTCTTGAAGTTCTTTAATACTGGGAGGTTATTCTAGGCCTCTGCAAATGTATGAATTTTCCGATAACGTGGTATGGTGGGTTTGACCTTGGCTGGATGCCAGGTCTCCATCAAAGCTGCTCTATCACTCCCTTTCTCAGCTGGACAGGGGAGAGAAAAATATAATGAAAGGCTTGTGGGTGGAGATAAGGACAAGGAGAGATCACTCACCAATTACTGTCATGGGCAAAACAGGCTTGACTGAGGGAAATTAATTTATTGCCAATCAAATCAGAGGAGGAGAATAAGAAATAAAACCAAATTTTAAAACACTTCCCCCTCACCCTTCTCTTCCTCTTGGGCTCAAATTTACTCTGTTTTCTCTACCTCCTCTCCTCAAACAGCACGGGTGAACGGGGAATGGAGGTTACAGTCAGTTCATCACATGTTGTCTCTGCTGCTTCTTCCTCCTCACACTCGTCCTCTGCTCCAGCCTGGTGTCCCATGCACAGGAGACAGTCCTCCACAAACTCCTCCAACATGAGTCCTTCCCACGGGCTGCAGTTCTTCACAAACTGCTCCAGCCTGGGTCCCCTACGGGGTCACAAGGCCTGCCAGCAAACCTGCTCCCACGTGAGCTCTTCTTTCCATGGAGTCACAGGTCCTGCCAGGAACCTGCTACAGCACGGACTTCCCGCAGGGTTGCAGCCTCTTTGAGACATATCCCCCTGCTCTGTCATGGCTCCATGGGCTGCAGGTGGATATCTGCTCCACTGTTGACCTCCATGGGCTGCAGGAGGACAACCTGCTTCACCATGGTTGTCACCGCAGAGGAGTCTCTGCTCTGGGACCTGGAGCACCTCCTCCTCCTTCACTGACCTTTGGTGTCTACAGAGTTGTTTCATGCACATATTCTCACTCCTCTCTTCTGGCTGCTGTCATGCAGCAGTTTTTTCCTCCCCTCTTTTTTAAATGCGTTATCCCAGAGGTGCTGCCACCGTCACTGGGTGGCTTGGCCTTGGCCAGTGGCGGCTCCATCCTGGAGCTGGCTGGCACTGGCTCTGTTGGACACACGGGAAACTTCTAGCAGCTTCTCAGAGAAGACACCCCTGTAGCCCTCCCTGCTACCAAAACCTTGCCACATAAACCTAATACACATGCCAACTTACACCAATAAAATCAATGATTACACTTGGTGAGCCTGCGCGAGAAACACTGGGAGTGTAAACTGGAAGATAACTGTGCCATGAATTGTGTTGATTGACTTGTATTTTTCTTTCATTTTTCATGTTTGTTTTAAAGCCATAGCTTTAAAGGAAGAAGAAAAATAACTTCACCACTTCTAAACATACAGATAATTTCACCCCTTCAAGCTACAGGCCTTGACACATTCAGAGTCTTTTCTGCTGGCTGTCACGCTGGTGTGATTACACAGCAATACAGCCTCCCTGTGAGCTGGATAGTAATGGAAATATATTTCATAATCTTCTCAATAATCCTTATTAAGCATGCTGGCTTTGTTATGAAGCAGTAAGTTCATGGCTCCCACCAATATGGCATGGCAATATGAGAATCCAGGGTCAGTAACTTTGGTATTGAATTTTTCATATTCAAAAATGATGATACCATTGTTGTAGGCATCTGAGTTCCTGAAAAAGGTGTTATGGAAACTTCAGTACTGCTTTTCTAAAAATAAACAAATAAAAAACCTAAGCAAAACCTTTTTAAAATTCCAGATTTTTGTGAATTTAAAAAAGCTGTGTTACAGCATTTTTTCATTAATTAATTTTAGAAATTTGGTATGTAGATTACTGCATTCATGTACAAGTTTATGCAGTACATGAAATTTGCTTGTGGACCTCATGTTACTTGTTGTCATTTGTTATTTCTTATTGCTGTTATTTCTAGTTCCTTGAAGAATAACCAAGAAAATGTCCCTGTAGTGCTAGGTACCAAATATGTATAAAGAGGTCCCATTCTATACCAGACCTGTGCCAGTGACATGGGCAAGCTGGATGTGCAGTAGTGGCAGCACATGTGAGCGCTCAGGCCCAGGGAGTTCAATAACAGGAGTAAACAGGGGAGAAGTGGATAAAACGGGAGGCTGAGATGCAAGGATGAATAACATGAATGTAAAGACAAAAAGGCTATGGGGGTACAGGTAGAATAAAGTTTCTTTGTGAAATCTGTTCAAAATTCTAAACAGTCTGACAATCCCAAAGGGTTGTTTCTCTGGTTGGATCTTGAAAAAGCAGAAAAGGACCTGGGGGTCAATAGTCAGCTGAACATAAGCCGGCAGTGTGCCCATGTGGCCAAGAAGGCCAACAGCGTCTGGCCTGAATCGGAAACAGTGCGGCCAGCAGGAGTGGGGAAATGATCATGCCCCTGTACTTGGCGCTGGTGAGGCCGCACGTCAAATACTGCGTTCAGTTTTGGGCCCCTCACGACAAGGAGGACGTTGAGTTGCTGGAGCGTGTCCAGAGAAGGGCAGCGAAGCTGGTGAGGAGTCTGGAGCACAAGTCTGATGAGGAGCGGCTGAGGGAACTGGGGTTGTTGAGTCTGGAGAAGAGGAGGCTGAGGGGAGACCTTATTGCTCTCTACAGCTACCTGAAAGGGGGTTGTGGTGAGGTGGGTGTTGGTCTCTTCTCCCAAGTAACTAGCGACACAAAGAGAGGAAATGGCCTCAAGTTGCACCAGGGGACGTTTAGACTCAGTGTTAAGAGAAACGTCTTTACTGAGAGTGGTCAAACATTGGAATGGGCTGCCCAGGGAGGTGGTGGAGTCACCATCACATTCAAAAAATGTGTGCAAGTGGCACTTCAGGACATGGTTTAGTGGGCTTGGTGGTGTTGGGTTGATGGTTGGACTTGATGATCTTGAAGATCTTTTCTAACCTTAATGATTCTGTGATTCTGTTAAGTTTGAAGGAGACCCGTAGGCTAGGATGGTCCCATTTTATTGTTTTCCCTACTATGGTGGGTTCTGGCATTGTGTTTCTTCAGCTTAGTGCTGTGTAGTTGCACAAGGGGAGTTTCAATTCTATGCAGTCTTCATACATTTGTGATTTTTTTGCTTTTGAAGTTGTGATATACTTTCAAAACTATCAATGATAAATATTGTGTTTAATGAAATTTTTTTTTTTTTCTACTTTCCATATTCTATTGTTAACTGATTTTTTTACTAGGAACTTTCCAGAGAAAAAGAGGATTCAAGTAATGGCAATGTATTCCCTCTACAGGATTTATGAACGCATCATTGATCCCCCAGAAACGAATTTGACACCGGAAAGCAATTTGTGGCTTGGACAGAGAAACAGGAAGCATGGTTTCTTTAAGGTAAGGAGACATGAAATGGCACATGCAGAAGAAAATCAATAAATAGTCAACAAGATATTTCTGATTAGGTGTCTTACACACTGGAATCTGATTTGCATGAATTTCAGTAGAAATTGTGGGCTTGGGATTTGGGGTGAGTCCAACACTTAGCAAAAAGGGTCTCTTCCTGCAAGGTAGAGTATTGTAGTCACTGATTGCATTGCCCAGTATTTGGGGTTTTTGTTTGGTTTCCTTACTTGAGGTTTCATCTACCTGCTGTGCTCTGCCTTGCCACTCCTGGGGACAGGACAAGACTGCGTAGGCAGCATCAGAGTCTATTCTTGGCTTTCATCCTTGAACCTTCTCAAAACAACAGCTTTGCTGGCCAGACAGTGGTGGTCTTAATCACTCTCGAGGACATTTCCTCCTCCATTTCACATGCAGGATACCCTCACCCTTCTGCTGTTTGTCTCGGGTGATTCTTCCTCATTTGCCTCTGTCAGCATTGACTTCTAGAGCAGAGAAGGTCTTCTGGCCTGTGATCCTTCTGGCTTTGGCAGATACTAGCTATTGTATGCAGTGCATTTTTCTTGCTACAAACCAGTAGATTTTCTGTTACTGGAGTACCTTCCTTCCTTTCTGTTTTTCTCAACTAACTGTGTCACTGTGTTTCTCAACAGAGAGTGAATAGTGGGTCACCAAGTTTTGTTCATGAGCTTCTTTGGCCTTCGGAGCTTCCATTGCTTCTGAACGGCCCAGACTGAAAGGGTGCCTAGCTGGAAAGCCTGTCTTTTTCCATTTGTGAGGCTTACCAAGACGTCGTCATTGAGTAGGCCTGTAGGGGCATGAGGAACTTTTCGGAGGAAAAAAGAGGATTCAAGTAATGGCAATATATTCCAGAATCAGTTAATGGCAATGTATTTCCAAAAGTGCAAAGGACAGAGAAAAGACCTACAACTTGAAAAGCCCTCTCCTGTATCTTTTTCTTTCAGCTTTTTTTGGCCCCTGATGAGGCTATATGATTTTCTGGTCAAGGTTGAATTGCTGAACCAACCCACCAACAAAATCCACCAACAAACAAAAATCACCCCCTTCACCTGAAAATTATTCTTTTACTTTGTAAGCAAGCTACAGAAAAGTTTCTGATACTACTTCCAGTTTTGGATAACAAGCCACGGTACAAGTGTTTATCAGTGGAAGAGTCTATAGTGCAGTGATAGGCCAATCTGCCTATGCCCAATACTGGCATGGATGCGTTAACAAGGTGATGTACCACCCACTCAGTTTCCCTTTGAGGCTGTCAGTTCATAAGACAATCTTAAAAGTTGCTGTTTTTCTGAGGACCTCTCCTTGAAGTCCCCATATTTCAACAAGTTAGGACAATTATTTTAAGCTAAAATTATTTGTGGTAGGATTGGTGCTGCAACTACCAACTTCTATTTTGAAACAGAGGTAAAAGCTAACTTTTAACCTAAGTAGCAGTCCGAGAGTTGTTCTGAACCTGGAGTACATTTCATCCTCCAGCAGCTGAGCTGTCACCATGAAGTGAAATTGATAGTAGTATTTTATTCTACAGCTGTTGTTTTTTTACCTCAGCTGCTTCCCATAATTCCACAGATGGTAAGCATATGTTTATAGCTACATAGGAGAAAAAGAAGTTCTGTTGGATTCCTCCATCTTAAATTCTTATTTTATGCAGGCAGGCAGAGCCTCAGAGCTCTAGGATATTATATGTTTGTAAATTAATATTTCTACGCGTTAACACTTTGGAAACAGCAGGGTAGCTAATGATATGCTAATGAGCTGACAGTTTTTATTGATCATAATGAAAGCCGACAAGTGCCTTACTCTGCTTTATGCATGCTTGAATATTTTACTAACTTTCTTCAGGGCAGATATATAATTGGTTGTATTTTTTTAATCCTGCTTGAGAGTTTCAGAAATCGTACTACTTTTTTTAATGTTACTCATTGCAAAAACTTGGGATTTTGCCAGTTTGTAAAGAGTACACATCGCTTTCCATTTATTTACATGCTCAGCAAGACCTCCCTTTCTTTTTCAGAGCAATTTGTTTCACTGTTTTAGCATATAAAAAAATAGATCTAGTTTCCTTAATGTAAACAGAGATCTGCAGGGAAATAAGAGCGTTAAAAAAGAATTAACATTTTTGTATGTGTGTTGGAGACATGATAATGTATGTAACAAAACGCACTGGATACTGTTCTGAGTATGCTTTTGTTCCACATCCTTACTTACGGTGATTATTCCCCAAGTAGCCATGCTGTGTCTGTGGCCTTGCTGGGGAATGGAGTGCTCTATGGCATAATCGAAGGAATTGAAGTCCTGGCCCTTACAACTTGTATCTCTTACTGATTGTAACTTACCTAATAGGACAAAGCATTTGGAGCTCAAAGATGGAACGGTTTTAGCGCAGCAGTGGCAGGAGCAGAAGCAGAGCAGACTTAAGATAGCTTTGTCTGTTTGCTGTGAAGGGAATCTGATGAATTACATCCTTCGAAAAATACATGTTGACCCTTCAGGTTTCTTTATGTGGCCCAAAACAAAGATTTGTTTTAGGGCTAGAGAATACCATTATAAACATATTAGGAAACCAAAGTAAATGTAACTGAAAGGAGGAAGAGAGTGATACCAGACATCCAGGGAAACCTCACTGTAGGATGGATCTGATTGCTGTCAGGATCAGAATTATCTGCAAAATTCATTTTATCACTGGGGAGCACGCTTCCCCCTAAGGCTTCCTCCAAAAGCTGCTGCAGAAGTGAGCTTATTAATGCATTGCTGACTAGGTGATTCATGTCGAAAGATGGTAATTTTCATATCTGCTGTAACAGGCTGTATTGATCCTGCTGCTGTGTCTGGGGATTGTATGGCAGGTGCTTGAGAACTATGTTGGTATTTTTACTGCACAGCATCATATGTATACTTGGGCCTCTGTAGTTGTTTTGGTCTTGAAGTCGTACAGCTTAAGGTGAGGTAAATACAGTGCCTGGCACGGGGCCTGCCTGCCCTCTGGAGAAGAGCACAGTGCTGATCTAGTGGAGATCTAGTGGTGTTGGCATAGCGTTGCCTGGGCACAGGGTTTCGGGTGCATCTGCAGGTGCTTCTGTGCAGAACATCCCACCAGCACTGGCCGATGCAACTTGCATAGCGGTGTGGCACGCATTGTCTCCATGGAAGAAGTAGGTTTTAGAGAGTGTGAAAGGCAGTGGAGGAAATGAAAATGCTGAGGTGTAGATCTCATGGAATATATGAGCTTTTCACAGTCGTCTATTTAATAGGGACATGAGAAGTGCAATAAACAGGGTTTTTGTATTATATTCTTATGGGATGGGCTTGATATTTAGTGCTGTAGGCCTGAATTTAATCTTGTAGCTGGTAATCTGCCTGCACAGATGAAAGCTCTTCAGTGAATCCTGATGCTGAACTGAAGATTTGGTTGTAATTAGCCAAATGCTTTAATGATAACATAGAGGTGATGTCTGCTGGGGAAAGGCAAAACTGGGAAGATTTTGACCACTGACATCTGTCAAGGTCAAATCCTAATGTCTTTTCGCAGAATGTGGGCTGAAGAACTCCACCCTGTGCCAGAGTGAACCAGAGCCCTTGGCTTCCCCTGGGGAGCTGTGCATACCTAATTCTTCTTCTGGCTGTGGCCGTACAAAACTCTCAGCAACCTAGACTTAATGCTGAAGGAGGAATAGTCCAAGTTCATATGTGCTACAATAATTATGGCTGTAATAAGTGTTTGCCTATAATGAAGTTTTTCTATTAAAAAAATACATCAGTGAAATTTCTGCTCTTTGAAGGTTCACTTCTATATTTGATCGTGTTAATTCTGTTTCAGAGTGCTTATAGACTTAGAAGGCATTTATACTGGTGAATTGAAGTTCATACATTTTTCCATGGTAACATGCTTTCATGTAGCCAGAAATTAAGACACAAAAAATAGTTGTGTTTCCTCTTCAGGTTGTATTTAAATGCAGATCTATCAAAAAGAGACTTGAGCAGTGGGGCTCTGATGCAACGAACATGTTTGAAATTCAATATGCACTTTTTAAAAAAGGCTGAGAAAAACATTTTATCACTTCTCTCTGGATGATGTCTTGTTAGCTGTGCAATATTGTCTGCGGAAACTTTGTAATCTCATTTGCTCTTGGTTAAGCTTTTCACTGGAGAGGCTTAAGCATTGAAATACAGTTTTATGCCTCACCACCTAATTTCTCACTGATGAAAGTATATAAAATGGCTTTCAGGATGTTCCTTTTCCAGTGACACTATTACTTCTCATTGTTATGATGGTTTCATTATTCTCATAGATGAAAAGGTTAATAAATATATATACTTCTGCAAGAAAGACAGTGTGATCTGATTATGTCTATTAGTATTTTGAATTAATATTTGATCATGAAATAGTAAGCAGGAAACAGTGCTTGCTGATTACCGTCTGCTGTTTTAGCAAATGAACATGTAAATGTTAAATGTTACTTACCAGATTTACCAGGCTTCAAGGGCTATCTGAGGCCTGTATTTTATTTATGGATGGAGTTCAGTGTTTTGAGCAAGCGACTACGTCCTCAAGTCTGCAACATTCATTCTATTGCAATTTAACTGAAAATTAAAACATAGTCTTACAAATCAGTAATTTAATTAGATAATAACTGCTGCGATGATAAATTTCCTTTCAAATTAAAGAAGCTCTTCTGTGTCTGGGAGGCGATAGACCCATGTCACTACATCTGATTAACAGTCAGGCGAAGTGCAAATCGCAGCACTACAAGTCCCTTGTTTTCCCTTGCTCCTCTCCCTTAGTGACCATGACATTATTAAAGCTAGTGGATCTTGTGCAGTAAGGATGTTAAACAGTCCAAGATGGAGCAAGAGCTTTGTACGGAGCTTAAAAGAGCAAACACAAGCTTCAGCATATTCTAGGCTATTTGAAGGATTTAGGGTTCTTCAGGACCCAAGTGTGCAGGGATACTGGGCAACCGTTCGTGTCTGCTGCTTCCGTCAGGGATATCCTTGCAAGTCGGGGCCAGCAGAGGATGCAGCCGGCAGTGGACCTTTTGGTCCTTCCTCTCTCCTGTCCTGCCCACTTCAGTTTCCGGGCCCCGTACAGCCTGCACTAGCTGGCTCTGATCTTGGAGTCCTGATTTCTGCCAGTCCTGCATAAGGAATCTTTAAATCTGTCCGCGTTAGAGAGAGGATTTAATTCTAACCGATGGCATGATTACACGAACTGCCTGTTGAAACACAAAGCTAGTAGGCTAAAGTAAACCAAACAGCTGAAGTGTGGACTCTTACTTACCTCTTGCACTGTATACTTCCCTTTTTATAAAGTTTGATTTCATAGTCTTTGGCTTAATCACTGAAGAGTATTGCTGTGTTTTCTTTTTGTCTTTTTGGCAAAGTGTGTCATAGGCTTGAATAATGGATATTATTTCACTGCTTTTTCACCAATCTCATCCCTTTTTAAGACATTTAAGCAGCTTATATTTGGCGATTGCAAAAGAAAGCAGTGTTATTTCTGTGTTTTATGAAAATTAATATCTAAACGCACAGGAAGAGAGGAGGAGTTGTTATATTTTGTCCATCTTCAGTTCTTTCCCTCACAAGAGGAGTGAGCTGGTCAATTTTTTTTGTACCTGCTTAAGAAATGTGAAACAGCTTGTACAGCTCTAAGTGAATGCTTGTGATCTGTATTACCAGTTTTCTTTTCTTTTACAAAGGGTGTTATTCAAGATGTGAAAGTCATCTTTATACCTAATGGATATATAACGCAGTGTCCTAATCTGAATCGCAGTAAGTAGCAATTTTTTTTATTCTGTTTTAGATTTTTCATACAAATTATTTCATTGTTTTAAAAGTAATATTTTCAGGCATGTCATTTTTGCATGTCCTGACTTCCAGAAGGCAAAAATTCTGTGTAAACAGACTGCATTTTATGTTCAGATAACCAGCGGTATATCAGACTTGATTTATTTATTGGTTATTGTGTCTTTCCTTTTCTTTTTACTCTTCCTTTATTGAGCGTGCCCGACCTGCAGTGATTTCCTGAGTCTGGTGCAAGGAATCATGGACTTGCAAGAACTCCTGGCAAAAATGACTGCAAAAGTAGGTACCTAAGCTTCTTTGTCAGTTGCCCATTTCCTTCTGTGCTAAGACCAACATGAAAGTATTTATTCCTTTTGCAATTTTTCTACATTTTCATGGTAGACCTTTCCCCCCCCCCTCCTCTTTCTGCCAGTAGCCCCATCTGCTACGGATATAGCTTCACGGATGTCACTTAAGCCTTATACAGCTTCTATTGTCTGCCTTATTATTTGTAAGATAGTGACAGAATGCCCAGGGTCTGGTTTTTGTAAGAAGCCTTAGCATGATTTCCCTTTTCATGCTGAGGGATAAATGCAGAAACAAAGGAATGAAATCCCTCAAGAATTTCCTCACCATGTGATGCTGTCAGAGGGTGCGTGTTTGCCTGTGGGAAGTCCTGTGAAGTCTCCAGGACTGGCATAGTCTCCTTCCTGGGAATTGAAATGAGGCCCCAAAATGGAAATGCCTGTGAGGCTGCTGGCTCTGCTGATCTCGACAGCACCTTTGATGAGTGTTATGGTGTAGAAGTTAACGCAGCTCCAGGTGGTATGTTGGTTTTTTTTGGTTTTTTTTTTTGATTATGAGTGGGATGCATGGGAAGTTATAGCGTGTTTTTTGTCTGGAATTTTTGAGATTTGCTTTAGGCCCTGCTCCCACACCACGCAGTCAACCTCTGTGTTAGCCAAGGCCCTTCATCTAAGGCTGTGGTGAAGTTTCGGGGTAGGAAGCTGTGTTTTAGAGGTGACTGAACCCCTGGTGTGTGTTAAAGGGCAATCTGTGAACACTTTTTGAGGTTAATGTTGGGGAATCATCTAGTCTGTGATAAAAGGCACTTAATTGTCTCATCTGCAACAGCACTTATGTACTAATTACTTACAGATTTAAGTGCAACTGCAACCAACCTGTAGATGCCTTTAATCTCAGTGTAGTTGCTGAACAGGAATTTCAAAAATAGGATTTGCATAGTAGTACTACTAGCATAAACGCATTATACTTTTTACTGTGCTGCCTTTAAGTGTTCTTTTCTTTCCTAATAGGAAAGGGGAAACTTTGTTTTTGAGAGAGTGTGTGCATTATACTGATAATCCACTTACTCAGCTGACGTGCTTTGGACAGGCTGACTCTGAATGCAAAATGTGAAGCTTCTAGTTCAGTTTGGTGCTTGTACTGTGAAAGGGAGGCAATTATTTTGAGCCCTGCTGGTGGTATAAGCAAGTTCCAATTATGCACTGTACTCAGTAACTTTCTTTCTCTGCTGTTAATTATATTTTTGCTTGCTAATACTTTATGAGGGGAAGCAAATAACACAGTATTTGTACAGCAAAGACTCTGTGCTTCTGTAAAGTGGTGCTGGGATAATCCTTCATTGTGAGTTCCTTTCCTTTGTTACAGCAGTGCACTAACTGTTTCATTGCCATTGCAGAAATATTGTTGTCCAGGAACATGCATGCAGCAGGAAAGGAGGTTAATTTGGTAGACAAATGCAAGTTAAAAATTGAGGGACTTAAGGGAAGCATTAAGGATTGTATTTACCTTTTCAGTCCTAGCTACAGTAACCATAAGTGGTACTAGAGTAGATACAAGTATATCACATGGGGATGATGTATGGCAAGGCAAAGAGCAAGGCTTAGAAGAGCTGTGTAGCTGTCTGCAAGAGCTCCTGTTTGGCTGAGCAGTTGGTCTAAGAATGGCTTGCTAATGTACATGAGCAATGGACCCCAGCCCCTGTTCCTGCACCAAGAGATGCGGAGCATGAACATGGTATTTTGGAAAAGTGGGTCCTGCGGTTTGATGTCCAGTTGTTGCTTTTAGGCTCTACTATATCGAGGATTTCAGTTTTGCTGTCAATCTCTGTTTGGTTACAGCTGTATTACAGCATTGAATAGACCGGTGAATATTGTTTGCAATGAATGTGTAAATGCAGTTTATGTAATATAAAACTATGAAGACTCAGACCAGGGCTTGTCTGGGAAGAAAGTATTAGACTCGTGGCTTCAGGCTCCTGTTATGTTGGTAGCAGTGCAAATTATGCAGTACGTAGGCAGGAGGAGAGAGTACCCTCTTGCTCAGACTTTACCTCAGGGTCCCATGAGGCTAGTGGTGGCTTAGGATGGAACGTGGGGGCTATATAAGGCACCCAGTAGGGCATTGTCTGTAGCAGATTGTCGTGGAGTGCTATGTACAGGAGCATTTGATGATGACCTGTAACAAGCTAACCACCATTATGCCCTCCGTACCTATGTCTTGTAAGGACATAGCTGCTTTTAAAGATGAATAAATGCTAGCTTCTTAAACCTATTTTATTTTTGTCATCATTTTAATTAATTCTGAATCTTTCCAGTACATATGTTTAATTGATTCAATCTTGTGTCCTTAGAGACACACCATGCATTAGAGTGTTAGGATTTTGGCTAAAATGTTAATTTGCTGCAGGAGAAAAGGATTGTGTTAGATTTCAGCATTCCCAACTGCCATGCTGGAATACTGTTAGCTCCTCTTTAAATATAATGGCTAAAATAATTTATGCAACAATCTACTGAAGTCGGTCTGGGCATCTCGTGCATTTTGTTGAGTGGAATGTAATTTCTTCTTGGTAAATTGTGGGCATGCACCAGGGTGTGCTTTGTATTCAGATGTGCTTGTTACGTGAAGACTTCAGCACAAAACTTAAGAGGTCAGAAAGGTTAAAGCTTGAGCGTGATTAAAACCAAGAAAAATCAAGTGCTTGAGTTCATAGACAGACCACTTAATCCAGTTTGTTTACGTCATGGATTTATATGGCCATGAATATTTTTACAAAGAACAAAATTTTCCTTATAAATTTTGATAGTTTTGGGGGGGTTTAGGTATTCTCATTATTAATTTTGCCAGAAACAATACATTTTTAACAAAAGTCTGTTGTCTTTCCTTTATTTGTATGGGCAGAGGAGAAGCAAGGAAAGTGTTAAGTAAGTTTTGTGAATAATAGCTACCCAAATATTCCTGAATGTTAAGAACTTAGGATTTGGTTAGTATATGGAAAGTGTTTAGTATGGTGTGGGCTGCTGCTCCCTCATTTTTTTATTTCTATTCATAATGTAAAAAAATGTTTGAAGCCTGAGAATTTTCTGCTGATGTTTTAAATGTTCAACAGACCTAGTTGTGTGCATTTGGCAACACTTGGAAGGGTATTTCAGCTAATTTTAAGGAATTTATTGTTTTACTGAGCCCATTAGAAATTTTTCAATTAAGGCTTGCAGTTTAGAAACAATGTTTCCGGTCATTCTACTATAGCAGGTAACAGTTAAATGTTGTTTCTGAACAGATTCTGTGGTCTGTGATATGTTCATTGACACCTGTGTATTGGAGGGTTTGTTGTTGCATGCCTTCCTTCTAGTCATCTACTTGACTGATTTACTATGTTTAAAGGTATTTCTTAGAACAGGAGGTAAAGGATTTTTAAGTAAATAAAACTTATCAAGATAATGCAAATGACAGAAAAAGTTAATAAATTGAAGATATTTATTCACTTAGAGCTTTCTTCTTTTCCTGGGGAATAATTTCTAGGACAAAGAACAATGCCAAGTACTACTTTCAAGTCTGAGTATTTCTAAAGCCCTTTCTCTCTAAGATTTGTATAGCCCATTTATATGGGAACGTTCCTTTAAAAAAAAAAACGTACAAGATATGTAAATAAAGTGGAAGTTTAAGACAAATCAAACACCTTTTTAACAAAACTGAATATATTTTAAATACTGTAAATATAATGATCAAATATAATGACCTGAAAAAGGTTTCTGCTGGAAACAAGCAGTGCTGTAAGAGGATAGTTTTACCTGTGAAATATGAAAATCAGTTTTGAAGTCACCAGATCATACTGAGTCTGGGGGAGATGAGCATCAGTCCCCTATTATCCCAGAATAACAACTTAAGGAAGTAAGAGCTTTTATTCAATGCCTTCTCTCCTGTGGACTGCCGAGAAAAAAAAAAAAAAAATCACAACAATTGGCTGAGTATTTATTTTCTTTTTCTTCCTCCTAAATATGTTGCTCTTGTACTGGCAGGAATGAAGAAGGACATATTAGAATACTTTCATTTAAAGTGGATAGAATCTTAGAGGATGGAAGTTTATGAAATTCAGGTGTATGGCATTATATAAAAAATAGTACAGCTCTGTGCATTCCCTTTTTAATAAAATTTGCTGCTATTAAAATGTAGCAACCTATAATGTGGGATAATAGCAGCATATTTATAGCAGAATAGAGTATGCATAAATTGTGTCTTGTGCCAGGTTTAGGTAGCCTTGCTATTTGCAGTGGCTTCAGTCTGATGGCTTATGCACATAAGACCAATGTGAATGTAAGAACCGAAGACCTTGAGAAACCCTTACCCAACTGGCACCAGGGAAATTTTTAGAGCAATGGCAGTCCTGGGGCCTGAAGAATGCACATATTTACTTCTAAATATTAAGTCTGTATTTATATATTCATTTACTTACTTTTAGTATTAGTAAATGGGAAAGTCATTTTGAGTGCTCTTAGGGGCTAGAGATGATGGCACAGGATACAAGGAGTGCATAGGTGGGGGTTGTTCCTCTCTGGAGGATGGTAAGATAGTACCTTATGTGAAGGGGAGGTCTGTGATATGGCTTACAAGAGGGTGATTCAAAAAGCCTTGTCCTTTTCTGCTACTACATGAATGAGCATTGTCCCCACTTATTATTGCGTAGTATCTCATCAGTAAACGTAGCAATTGTTTGTGTGCAGATGCAATACTTGGAAAAGATGCAGCAGTTTTAGCTTCTTGATATGCATTTTAGTAGCTGGAATTGAGGAGGTAATGGGAACAGCAAGGAGTGTTAAGAGCTAGCCACCAGTCCAGGGTTTACTCCAGGAGCATGACTTCATTAATCAGAGTCTGGGGATATTTTGTACTACACTGAGTTAAAATGCTGTCTTTCTAAATCTCACTTGCTGTTATAAGGTTCAGACCTTTCTAAAAGTCAGAAGGTATTAGCCTGGCTGATACTTAACAATGATGAGATGGGGATGATTAGGAAAAGTCAGTCTGCCAGTCTTCATGCTTTTTGACTTGTAATCAGGTTGATGAGCAATTAAGATTTTTTTTTTTTTTAAAACAATTGTAGTTTGTGCACTTTTGGTAGTGCCTAAACATTCCTGAGGGGATCTTAGTGAGGTTTGCTACAGTACAAGAGACAGTTGCATGAGTCATAAACTGTTGTCAGTTGGCGTGCATAGCTCCATCAAAGTCCGAGGAGCAGCATCAACTTTATACCTGCCAACATCCTGGTTCAGTGTTTTGAAGATTGTAGTCAAACTTGGTTTAGCTAAAAATAAGTACACTGCTTTCTCATATTTGCTTTTTTAAATCATGTGTTTGAATTGCAGAAATCTCATCAAGTTACTTTCATTTATAGTTAAATTATGCAGAAACAAGACTGAGTCAATTGGAAGACTGTCATTGTGAGAAGACTTGTCAAGTAAATGGATTGATCTATAGAGACAAAGACTCATGGGTTGAAGATGATCACTGCAGGAATTGCACGTGCAAAGTAAGAATTTCTAAAAAGTTGAAGGAGTAGGACCTAATTAATGTGTGAAAATGGTCCTTGAATACATAATGTTAACTCTGAGAATTATTATGTTTTTAGTATGCACCTAGTGGCAGTATGAACAACAGGGAGGGAAATGGTAAAATAAATAAATAAAAATTTGACATTGCTTATGTGCAAGCTTCATAAATAAAATCTGCTTTCCCCTGACAACGCTTTCTTATTTGTTCTAATTATATCTGTGAGGCCTTTATGGTTTTGGGGTGAAAGCGTGGCATTGTCTCTGTTTGGTGTGGAATTGTTTTCACCGCAGTAGTTTTTTCAAAAAGGAAGCATTATCTTAATAGTATTCATAGATGCTTAGTTGCATCTTGCATGGTAACAACATGCAGATTCTGTTTTCAGTGTTTATCACTCTGAAAAACGGAGGAACAGAAGAGAATTAGTATGTAAATCTTGTCTCGTTGAAATTATTTGATAAATATCTGAAGAGAGTCTTTGTTTGCTCAAGAAAATAGAAAACTGTTAAAAATCTCAAAGATGATTGGGACAACCTTCAGAAAGGGGTGCTTATGGTTTTGTAAAGATGGGCTTATGTTTTCCACTTAATGCACTTTGCTCAGGGAAAGTGGGGTAAAACCAATAATATGGAGTGGTTCACCTTCAGATGCATTTTGATTCAAGTTTGTAGTTGGATGGGATTAAACTTGTTACTGTAACCCACAATGCTATTTTCATTTCAGTAGTTTTCTGTCTTCTGTGTTTTGTGTAAATTGCTAATAACAGCAGTCATAGATGAATTTTGTCTTAAAAACCTTTGCTTAGAGTGGAGTTGTGGAGTGCCGAAGGATGTCCTGTCCCCCTCTCAATTGCCCTCTTGATGCTCTCCCAGTGCATGTGGAGAGTCAGTGCTGCAAAATATGCAAGGGTGAGTATGTGGCACAGACCTTTGAGTTTCACCCTCTATTTAAGCAGAGTTAAACTTGTCCTGAAACCAGGCGCATTTTATGATGATGTTTGTAGGTCCTGGTAATTCAGGTAACGAGTCACAGTGTCAAACTTGGTTTAAGAAGAAAATAAATAATTGCTGAGAAATGAGCAAGCATTGCAAATGTCTAAATTCTCTTTTTACGAATTGTCAATGTAAAATTTTTCATCTACTTGTTTGGGGCTGGGAAGCCTTACTTGGCTTCAGCTTGTATCTCTTGTTGATCTTGAGGAGCATCAAGCCTATGGTGTGAACTTTCTGTAGCGATGAGTAATAAACTGAGCTATTATCTTTTTGCCTGTCTTTTATTTTGGGTTGGAAAGTTGTTCTTTAAAATAAACATGACAGACTTTCACACCTTGAGTTAGTATTACTGTGTGGAGTGATAGTTTGCTGTAATTAATTTCAGAATAAATTTATGAGAAGAAAAGAGAAAAAAAAAGTAAATTTTGTGAATTCAGTAAATTCAGTTTCTTCTTTTGGAAATGAAAGTGGTAAGTAACATTGCTGGAAATAATATTCAATATTTGTTGCCTTAATGGTAGTACAAGGGACAAAGACAATTTATATATGGAAATTTTAGCTGAATACTGATGCCAGTCTTACCTTAAGGAGCACAAGTTATCTCCTTCCCTTTCCCCCCCCATTCTTGGAGATTAGTAAATGTCATGCATGAGTTTTTCAATAATTCATAAGACAGGGATATTGAATTATTTTAAAGTTTCTCAGGAAAATAATAACACTTTTTTTAGCATTCTATTACCTTTCTTCAGTCACTGAATTCATTAGTCCCATGCACAAACATCCTTTAGCTGTGATCTTGCACTTGCTCTTGTTTACTCACGACATTTCTCTCAGCTGTATGTCGGCATGAGTATTCTGCTTCCTACAAGAAGTTTATGAACAGAGTACTTGGTTGGTAAAGTGGCCATGCTGGCCTGTATTTTTTGTCTCAAAATATTTTTACTTGTAATATTGAGAGTCTAGGAAGTTCTTTCATGAAACTGGATGCTTCTCTTGACACGCCTTTGCTGACATGCATGTATGCACAATGGTCAAAACCTGACAGAAAAGGATTGCAGGGCACACAATTGTAGATTCAACATATAACCCCATGAGTAAACGGGGTTCCTGTTATTTGTAATGGAAAGATGAACAATCAGACTTGCCTTTTGTCAGTGATTGGCACAAACTTGACTCGTTATTCTGACAAGAACTCAACATGTCAGTCAATGGGAAGAGATGTATGGAAGTTGATTGAAATTGATTGTAAATGCCAGCTCCTTGACAGAATGATGTGCCAGGGCCACAGTCAGTCACTTTTGGGTAGGTAGTAGTAATTGCTGAGGCTTTCCAAAGAGCTGCACTGCAGGTGTTAATTTCTCTGTACTTTTCCTATTTAGCTCTGATAGAATCATCAGTTGTAATTTGCTGTCTCTAGGGATTATTGAATGGCTGGATTATTGAACAGTTTCCTGTCTTAGCTGAGGGTTAATGAACAAAGTAGCTCTAATGTCTGATATGTTAAGGGTTTTAAAAATTAGGTGGTTCTGTTTTGATCCCTGCCATCTTGTGTTAGCCTTCCAAGTAATATTTGACAAAAGACTGTAATTTTGTTTAAAATCTTGTCATTTTTCTGAGTTGTCTATTAACTTGCTTTCTTGTGTTGTCTATTCTTTGGTTAACATGAGTCATGTCAGGAGAATAGACAGAAAGAAAAAGAAAATTTCTCTAATTCATCTTCTCCCAAAAATAGTTACCGGGATTCCTAATTTAAACAAAGCTTCCTGATTGGAAGTTTTCTTCATAAGTGAGATCACAACAGCTCGGGCATAAGAACTAGGGCAGCTTTAGAAAAATGAAGAAAACTAGGATACCAAAAAGAAGCAGCCTGTTTTTTAAAATACATTGTTGACAATGAAAACTGAGTTCTTCCGAAAATCTTGCTTTTTTTTAATTTTTATTTTTTTACAGAAATGAGCATTTTCAAGAGTGTAAGTTTAAACAAAAAGTCCTTAGAAGCAAATTAGGTCTGAAAGTTTATGAAGATTGATCTGGCAGTCCTTTATATTTAGAATTTGGGAATCAAACTGGCTATGACAGTTGCTGCTGTGGAATACTCTTACTGGTATCAGCTGCAAGGGGTACACACATGTACCTGTAAGTGCTTGGTTCCCTTACTTTGGTATTCGGGAGGTAAAACAGTTACTAGCCAGTCTGTGATGACTTTTTTTTTTTTTTGAGAACCAAGTACTTTGAACACTTTGACTGTGCATGTGGCTTGACTCAGGAAACCTTTCAGGTTTTTGTTCAATTGCAACATAGCTTTCATACATTTTAGCTCTCCTTTCAGTGTCATAGGTTAGACTGTTATTGGTCACCATCACTGGAAGTGTTCAAAAAACTTGTGGATGTGGCGCTTTGGGGCATGGTTTAGGGGGCATGGTGGTGTTGGGCTGACAGTTGGGCTTGATGATCCTGAAGGTCTTATCCAATCTTAATGACTCTGTGGTCAAGCTCGGAGAGAGCTGAAACACCACAACAAACAGGTGTTTTATCAGTGTTTAGCATTGATCTTGTTAGTAATGTAGGGTGCCTTCATGATGGATACTTTATTTGTGTAAGATGATAATAGTTCAACTGCTCTCTTTAATTCATGGATTTATTGTCTTCCTCTGGACTGAAATTTAGACATCTAGTTCCAAGAGGACTGTGATAGTTATGGTAATACTTGACCGAGCTGTATGCTACTGTGGCCCTGCTGGAGCTTACCTTCTTCATGGTGGCAGTAGTCCTAAGCTAAGCTAGTTGACTTTGCCTTCAAATGAATGAGCAGTGCTCATGGGTTCCAGTCTGTTGGTTCAATTCTCGATCTGGTTATCTTCAGAAGAAGGATGAAAACTTCAGACAAGATATTCTTAGTAGGAGCCTTCAGTTTCCTGGGAAATCTGCTTGTTTTATGTGTGTTTTAAGAATATTTTTCTGAAATAGATTTTTACAGTTGTTTGATTCAGCAGAGTCATTTGTTGCATCTAATGCATTTTTGCAGTGCTCCAGCAAGTTGAAGAGTTCACCTTTGTGCCCACAAAAAACCTGAAGGTTTAATTGAAATCTGTACTTACATTATTCTCTTGATGAACAGTACACTAATAAATGTCTCCAGCTCTTCAAGTGAGCCATGAAGACCACTAGTAACACAAATACTGTAGCAAGTCTACAGAATGTCAGTAACAAAAATATTTTCTATCTAGTACTAATGAGTTTGGTGCAGTATGTATTGTCTTATGCTCTTATTTCTCCTCTTTAACTTGGGTAAAGGTGCTATTTGCTCTTAAAATGAATTTGTTGTTAGTTACTTTATGTGAAATTATATATAATACTGACTTCTGATGAAAGCAAAATGCATCATATTTTAACGTATCTATTTTTACAGTATATGTGAATATTGGTTTTTCTTTTGTGTTATACCTTGCATTTGTTTACTCTTACTGATTTGATGAATTTATTTTTTATCTCCCTCCTTTTCCTCTCAAATTACAGCAAAGTGTATCTATGGAGGCAAAGTGCTAGCAGAAGGTCAACGAGTATTAACCAAGAGCTGCAGGGAATGTCGAGTAAGTTTAAGTTGTATAAAATTCTCCTGATTTTAAATGTATGTGTGGTGTTCAAAAGTGACAATGATAAGCTAGTGCATTTCTTTAGGCTTCCTTCATGCAAATGTGACATCTGTTGTCTTGAAAAGGTGACATTGAAGTCAGTGAAAGCCACAAATACGAAAACAAGGCAGGAATATGACCCCTGCGGGGTAACAAATACATGGGCAAAATGACTTGGAGGGATGTTTTCTCTTTTATCTCCTGCTTTCATGAGCTCTAGAAAAAGGCAGGAGCATCTTGAGCCGGTTACTAATTTCAGACAGATTGCTAAAACTTGAAGTAACCTGACTTATATTGCTTGGGTTATTCTAGATTACCGTAGTATTATTTAAACTATATGTAGCCCTGCTAATAATCGAGATAAATTACTAATGTGGGACTGGACTGGGGTCTTTCTTGTCAAGTTCATAACACTTAGTCAGCTGGTTAGTATTTAAGAACACAGGTAAATGGAGGTTGTGTTAGACAGGAACATTAAGGGGGCGTTAGGGAATATGAGAGTGCTACATGGTGTGTGAGGCAGAAACCAGTCGTTTCCAAGACTAGCCTTGGAAGAAGAGAGAAGTAGTAGATGATTATAAAAGGCCCATTGCTCTGCTGAGACATGTATTTGTTGTGAGTATACGTGTGCTTTAAATATGATTTATTACTTCAGAAAGGCACAGCTATTTTAAACACATTTGCTCTGACATGTAATTTCAAGTATTTTTGTTTTTACATCTTGGATTTGTGGAGAGGGAAGAGTGATAAAGGGGAGGCTTACAAATGTTATTGAGAGATCAGTATGCTAGAACAATTATGAGAAACATTTTGAAAAGATTACAATGATCTGGTTATTGTTGTACTTGTGGCTGAGTGTGCAGAGTAGCAATTTTATGTTCACTAATGGAAATGGACAATAACTGGTTGCAGATCTTGTGAAAGCAGCTTGTTATGCAGAATTACTTTGCAGTTGTTAGGGTTTAGCTGTATGGGGGTTCTGAGAGGTAGGCAAAGTCGTTGCCTTGAAGGCAGACTAAGGTGCCTGTTATATGTAATATGACATAGAATGTTTATTTGGGAGGTAAGGTGCGTGTATGAAATACGATGAGAACTGGAGGATTTTCACATTAAAGTGAAACCAGAGAGAGTGATCTGAATTATGTCTGTGGAGCTTCTCGGTGCTGTAGATAAGAGTGTTATATTCGTTGTTATGAGTACGATAATACATTTATGAACATTAAAAGCAAATATTGACCATCAAATGTCTGTCATACCAGAAGTGACTAAAATAATAATGAAAAGAGCTTTTGCATTTTGCTTATTGTTAAAGGAAATTGATGTGGCAATGCTAATTGCAGTAACATTGCCATTTGTATTGATAAGTATTTGAAACAGCATATGTGAATGCAATACCATGAAAAAAAATGAGCCCATGCTTCAAAAAAAGGAAGATGGTATTTCCACAGCTGTGTTTCGAGAAGACATTAAACCTCACTGGCAAAGGTTGTCATTCTGAATCAGGAGAGTTTTTAATGGGTGCTTACCTCTGCTTCTACGAGTTGATGTGTCTCCCAGACAGGAAGTTCATTCAGTGTGTCTTCAGCATGACCTCTGAAAAGCTGTAAGCAAAACACCTACTTATTTATTGTCTCAATTAGGAATACTTACTAGATGAAGGATGAGTGGCAATGAGTCAAACTGTGGCTGTACACAATGTTTTCTATCCCCTGAGGGCCTACTGGCGGACAAGGTGTTGTATGAGTTGTATGAGGGCTTTGTGCTAGGGGAAAGACTACAAAAAATTTAATAGGGTTTAATTTTGCAGATGTGAAAAGCAAACGTGAAGTTTGAAAAGCTGTTGAACCATGAAGGAATGCAGTAGATGTTATACATCAACTGTCAATTTATTAATGTCAATAAAGAAGAGTTAAAAATCTTGATAGTTGCTCTTGTGTTTGTAAAGGAGGATGTAGTTGTAGGTGGGGTGACATCAAAAAGATAAAGTTAAAATTTCAAATGTCAGTTTTTATTTGAAGATAGTTATTTTATTCTTTGCGTAGGCACTGACCCAAGCATAAGAGGCTTTTAACTATTATATTTGTTTCCATTTAACAAAAGTAATAATACTGATGGATCCAGATAGGTCAAAGATGTTCTTTATCAGGCTGTGAGCAGGTTTTTTTCTATTTCTAAAGACTAATCCAGACTAAAACTGTATTTGATGCATATCCTCTTAACCATAAGCACAGATGTTACTGATGGACAGCTATTCCCAGTTGTAATCCTGCCCACAAACACTCTCTAGATTAATCTACAATGACAAATTTAGTGCACAGGTATTTCTAAGAATCACAGAGTGGTTCAGGTTCGAAAGGACCTCTGGAAGTCATCTTGTCCACCTCCCCTGCTTGAGCAGGGCCATCTAGAGCCTGTTGCCCAGGACCGTATCCAGATGGCCTTTGAATATCTCCAAGAATGGAGACTCCACAAATTCCTTGGAGAGCCTGTGCCAGTGCTCAGTCACCCTCACACTGAAGAAGTGTTTCCTGATGTTCAGAATGAACCTGCTGTGTTTCAATTTGTGCCCATTGCCTCTGGTCCTGTCACTGAGCACCACTGAAAAGATCCTGGCTCTTTGTACCCTCCCTTCAGGTATTACAAGCATTGGTAAGATCCCCTCAGAGCCTTCTCTCCTCCAGGCTAAACAGTCCCAGCTCTCTCAGCCTTTCCTCCTGTGAGAGGTGCTCCAGTCCCTTACTTATCCTTGTGGCCCATGGCTGGTCTCTCTTCAGTTGTTCCATGTCTCTCTTGTACTGCAGAGGCTAGAACTGGACCCAACCCTCCAAGTGTGGCCTCACCAGCGCTGAGCAGAGGGGAAGGATCACCTCCCTTGACCTGCTGGCAATCCTTTGCCTAATGCAGCCCAAGTCACCATTAGCCTTTTTTTCCACAAGGGTACATGGCTGGCTCATGTACCCTGTCTGTCAGGATGCCTGGGTCCTTTTCTGCAAAGCTGTGTTCCAGCAGGGTGATCCTAGCATGTGCTGGTGCATGGGTTTGTGCCTCCCTAGGTGCAGGAGTTTGCACTTCTCCTTGTTAAACTTCTTGAGGTTCCTGTTGACCCATTTCTCCAAGCTGTTGAGGTCCCTCTAAAAAATGCAAGTGTGTTTGTGCTTTAGAAAACTGCACCTTCTGCATTCAATAAATGGTTATTTTGGCTTGTGGGTTTCCCTAATATGGTGATGTGTCTCATTTGGAGTCAATGGAAAGAATTCTATAACTTCTGTTGCATTGGGAGTTTACTGCTGATCAGCTGACTGGGTTAATGACTGTGAATGAGATGATGCCCATTCATAACCAGACAAAGTGTTTGACAGCAAAGGGTAGAAGAAGAAATTCCTCTTCACTAATGCTGGGAGTGGGCAGTCAGAGAGTGCCATACATATGCTAGAAAGAAGGACAGGGCTCCACTGACTTTCAGGAAGCTTGACTAAAAAGTTTTTCATAAAGATAAGGATCAATATGGTTCCTAGAGTGATAGCTAAGGATGCTATTTGGAACTTTCTCCTGAAAAGCTGATGAATAACAGCTAAAATAGAGGGGGGGAAAAAAACCCCAAACAACAACAGAAACCCCAAAATAACTTTATCTGAAATCTTGCTATTATTTTTCCAAGGCTGATCATCTGAGATGAGCTGTTTGTGGTTCAGATTTTCACTGTGTGTCACTGATTAGGCTTATAGCCAATTCTTTTTTTTTTTTTATGTACTTAACTTTGTAATTACAAGAAATTTCATTATCTTGTTGTAAATGTTTGACTCCAGGTCTCATTCTTTGTGGATTGTATGTCACAGTTGGAGCTTGACCTATTTATTCCAAAAGAATGTCTTTTTGACATCTCTTTCTGTCCAGATTCTATGACTACACATGTGAATTGAGTATAAACAGTAATTTTTCTAAGGCTGCCTGAAGCAATAATTCTGAAGTGTGAACTATTCTTATCTCAGTGGATAAAATCTGAAATCTAATGATGATAATTGTTATAATTGGATCTGTACTAGTTTGTAACAAATAGATTTTAATCCAAAGAATACTCAACATGGAAACATTTTAATTGTTTTAGAACTTAATTACAAATATGTACAATTCGTTTTCCCAAGATGCAAATTCTGAAGAAAAAGGGAAACTTTAGGGAAATAAGATCTTTCTGTCATTAAATTAATGGAATTCTCAAGTTGTGTTTTTTTTTATCTCCTTATGATTCACTAAAGGTGTGGGATTGGATTGAATTTGTCTTTAGCTTTTTGACTCATCCTGATCACTGATTTGACTTTCATACTATTTCTTGATTTCTTGCCGTCATTTTGACCAGATTTATCGTCAGTCAATGCTTTCTGTCCATATGTTGACATACTGTACCCTTTCTGCTGCAGTTGTCTTGTCTGAGCTTGAATAGGTGATGAGTTATAGCCAGAGTTTTTCCACCTGGTAGTTTGATAACATGATAGTAAATGACAGCTCAGTGTGTCTGGTTCTTCTATCACCTTTGCTGCTGCAGTTGAGCAAGCAATCGTGGGGGATTCCTCCCTTGCACTTATGGAAGTGAGATCAGGAGACCTAGTACCTCCATTATCTTCACTGTTCTTGTGTGGGCACTTGCTTCAATGATGCATGCTGCATGTGATACTGTAGGGAGCTGCTTTAAAAAAACCAGCAACAACCATCAAAACAACAAGCCACAAAACCTGATGGCTGTGGGGTTTTTTAAATGTTATTTTTCGTGACAGCAACTGATGCAACTTGCCAGTAAAGACAATTGGGAAGCGAGAAAAACGGCTTGGCCCTGCTTAGCCTAAAGATTGCAATCTCCAGGGCAGTCATGAGCAGTGGTTGCAGAATGGTCAGTTTTGTGTTCCCGAGGTCTGCCGCGCTTCTCAGTTGTGAGACTTGCTAGTTGCCAGGCACCTTGTACATCATCTGCTCCTTGTAGACTTGGCGGGCATTTCTGTGTACATAACTGTGCAGGGCAGCTTGATGCTGTGAGAGCTAATTCTGGAGCCTGAAGCGACACAGCTGAGTCAGCATGGCATGGCTGATGAGGCTAACTACCAGCAAGGGTTTTACCTGTACTGGTTGTGGCACCTGAGCAAGTCTTTTGGCGTGGTGTGGCACAGTGTCCTGTAGATACGAAAGCAAGCTTCTGGCTAGAAAGGGTGCCTCTGTGTAGGGCTGTTTCTTCATACAGGGTAGACACGTGGGTATTTTCAATATCTTCTGTTCAAAGTCACGTATCTGATCCCTCAGATTACGAGAATGGTGTCTTTAATAACATATTTTGTCTTTTTTTTGGGTATTGGTTTTCCTCTGTTTTCTTAGCCCTAAATGTGTTTGGATAATATTTTTAAACTTCTCTCAGCAATCATGATAGCTAGAAAATGTAACTTAATTTTTTGAAGAAAGCTGAAATTCTTGTTCCATTTTTTTTGCTTTACCATCTGAGGCATCATGAAAAATATTTTGGGAGGAGTGGGGATTAGATTCATATTAAAAAGTTGTGTTTGCAATATAGCAGGCTGCCTGCTTGCTTAGTGCAGTTTCACAGCCCTTTGGAAAATGGGATTACTCAGGTGTGGACAGTCCTGTGGGATAGTTATTGTAGCTCCTACTGAGCAAAAATCCCAGTTGTTAATCTCTGCTCCACTTGCCAGTTTACAGTGATGGCATAGCTGCAGAAGGGATGCTGAAGTAGTAAATTATGGTATGGGGAAAGTGCAGGGGAATAAGGGAAAAGAGGAGGCTATTTTGGGACAAGATGTTAAGAAACAGCTAACTGAAGAGCAGGACAGCTGTTTGGTCTGGAGATATGGTGAAGCTGACTTCCTGGATGGGAAGATGATGGAGGAAAATTTAGTGTAAAATCTCCCCAGAAAGGCTCTGTGTCTATTATTTTTAGAAAATTTCTACCAGCAACTAGACCCTCCTACGCACAGTCTTATTATAAATATAGCAGAAATCAAAGTTATAGAAATATCTTGACCTTGATTTAAATTTTATTCAGTAATTTCTATATGGATACCTCAAGATGGGATTGCTGTACCTTTGAAGGACATAATTTTTGGAAGTTAGCTGATCAGTAATTCTAAAGAACAGACTCTTTTAATTGGACACGGCAGAACACACATGACACGTGAAAACATTGGCCTTCTGTCTGCTGTGTTTGTTTGAGTTGAATAACTTATCAGTGAGTTATGCAGAATATGAAATAGGAGTAGAATTCAGACTTGCATAAAGCAGGGAGACTGTCTTTAACAAAAGCCTGGAGTGAAATTCTTTAATTCCTTCAAATACTTGGAAGGAAAACAACTATGCTTGGAGACAACATATTTGGAAAAACTACTATAGAATTCTGAGCTTAAGTGCCTTTTTTTCCTCTCCCTTTCCTTGTCCCTTTCCCTCTTCCTGAAATGTCCAAGCAGATTACTTTAGATTTGATGTTATGCTGTAAAGAATGAGTTTAACTTGCTGCCTCCTAGTTCACCAGTGTTGTTACTAGAGTTTACCAGAGTTTTAGATTGAAAATTATGTGTTCCTTGTCATTATACATGTTTTAATCATTGATGTTGTGAAAAATATTGTTTGTTTTTCAGAATGGAGTCTTAGTAAAAGTAACAGAGACTTGTCCGCCATTGAACTGCTCAGAAAAAGACTACGTTCTTCCAGAGAACCAATGTTGCAGTGTTTGTAGAGGTAAGCCAGAGACTATGCATGCTTGGAAGGAATCGAAGTTGCTGATTCAATGAGGGAATACACTGGAAGGAACAGTTCCTTTTTAATGAGATATTAGGTACCTCTATGAACCTGAGTCTGTAATTATCTGTCACGTAAAACCAGTCTGTGATATTCTTTTGGGTAGAAGAATTATGAGATACGAAGCTGTAATTGCTCTGAGTTAGAGAGGGGGAGGGAGAAAAGGAAGAGTTGAGGGAGAAAGGGCCCAGTATCTCTTAAGAATTCCCATTAGGAAGAAGTTATGTTTGAAAAAGAGATATTTTATGTTGCTTAAACTTGCAACTGCACTGAACGTACAGCATTTTGGAAGTGAGTTTTTAAGCTCTCTTTTAAAATCACAATAATAATGTTAAGATTCCAGTTTGATGGATATTTTGTGGTTGAATTAGATCTGAGTGCTCTCAGGACTCATTTATGAGCAAAGGACAATTACAGAATAAAACCAAAAAAATAACCCTAGAGCCCAGAACCTTGTTTCTCCTCCCTCCAGTGGGGTGTTGAGATGCAGGTTTCTTTTGTTGTTCCCTTTCATCCCTGGTGAATCCTGGTTGCATGGTGAACCAGACCGAACAAGCCATAGCTAAAATCTTAGTTGAGGAAATCCCCTTAAATGGGGAAAATGCAGGTGTCACAAGGATGGAGAACTCAAACAAGCTTTTTTCTTGAAGTGTGTTGTAATCTGAGAGCTGTTCAGTGAAAGGTGTTAAAATAATCATTCCCTGTGTACATATGTATTGTACCTTTGTTCCACACCTTTCCCTTGGTGCTGAATCTCAGCTGAGCTTAAGAGGAGCCTAGTCTCTCAGAGCAAGACTTGCGTGTCAGCCTTTAGGGATGCACCTCAAAAATTTCAAGCAAGAGGTTTGCCAAGTGAGCATTAGACATTTCTTAGGTGGTTATCAGGGCCTGCTGGCCCTACTTTTCTTCCCTGTGTGTAAATTCCTCTGGTGTCGTCGTAGATGCCAGTGAAGGGGCTCTGAATCTCTCCCTTAGTCAGTAAATATTAGTTAGTAAATATGCATAGTTAAATATTTACTAAGGCCTTGAACTTGCAATCATATGCACATGGTTGCAGAGGCCAGCTTGTTTTAGACTGCTTGCCAGATCATGGTCTAAGAATATACACATTAATCTTTTTGAACAGTTTCTAGAAACATCTGTAACTATTTAAGCAACCAGTAAATGTTGCTTCTTTGTCCCTCAGAGGGCTCGATGTCTTAATGATGCTTCTTAACAGATGGCCCAGTTTGATACAGTGCAGTACTGAAAAAATTATCTTCATGACTTAAAAGCGTTGGAAATCTGAAAGCTTTAAAGTTGATGAAAGATAAGTTCTGTAATTATTCAGTTCTATATTCTTGTTAATGATAGGTACTCTTTTTAGATATTCATCCCCAAACTGTTTTCATTATTTATAAAATAGCATGAATATACTTATGCAATGGTCTCTAGAAGCAAAGGAAGCAATTGTACTTTCACTTCAATGAATTCTGATATGTGGTGCTTTCAAATTGATATGTTAAACTGCCACTTCAGTTCTGCTTTAGCTGACTACTAAACCAGTACCACCTCCTTTTGTATTTCATCTTTGCTATTTAAAATTATTTTGAAATTATGCTTAAGTATATGATTAATTTTGCCAACTTTACAAAAGCATAGTTAGCACTCCTAAATAGCTTTTTATATCTTGAAGTAGAATATATGCTGCCTGACATTTTACTTGAGTTGCACGCAACTCAAAGTGGTAGTATATAACTTATCATGTGTAGAGTACTGGTGTTAAAAATGGATATGTATTAAGAATTCCATATTTAGTATGGGTTTTGTCATGCAAACAGGTGCCCTCTGGTACGGCAAGCAGGCCACAGTTTCTGGTCCTGTCCTGTGCCATCATGTCCTTTACTGGGAAAGGATAGAGCTCTTCTCTGTTTTGCAATAACTGCCTCTTGCAGAGACTGTATTCAGCTTTTATTGTCCAAGCAAAAGTAGTGAGGAAGAAATATTTTATTAAACGTAGCCCTGAGTAATCAGGGAAGCCCCTATGGATCATTTGCTCATCGTGTGCAAATTTCACATTATATGTATGATGATACAGATAATTTTTTGCATTAGCCCTTAGGCCTTCAGTTGGTCAACAGGATGATTAGTAGCATGTACTAGTAATGTTAAATGAGAACAGTAATTCTATGTAAAGTTTATCAGTGCATACTAGTGACTGGTAGGTTCTGTGTTTGTGCCAGTTTGTGCTTTCTTTAGTATCTAGTTGCATGTGGAAACAGAAAACTTCTACTGAATTTCATGTTCTGTAGGAGTATAGAATACCTTTGCTGAATTGAGCAAGGGTGGGAGGTTTGCAGCTTGTGCTTTTCTAGCTGCAGCAAAATAATTTCTATTTAACGAAAGGATAAATCTGGGAGGTGAACGGAAGGAAAAAACTACAGAGAAATATGGAAACTTCATGATGCTGTGGTATGAGACTGTACCCTCGTCAGGGACCTCTGTAATATCTGCCACAATAATAGACAAGTGCTTAAAATAAAATAGGATGTGCAAGGAAGAAATAAATCTGTAGTGTTTATAGTGCTGGAAAGTGTGAGTCAGCAAAGGACCAAGCTAAATACTGTAATGTACACAGCTGGTGGGCTTCCTAGATAGTCATTATTGTTTGTAAATGGTTAGAAAAGTAAAAACAACAAATAATACCTTTTCTTCTTTGTGTTTGCTACATGGGTTTATAGTATAGCAAAAGCTAACACATTGCTAAAAGCCACTTTCTAAATTTCAGTAAAATGATTGTATAAGGTGTACGGCAAGGCAGGCTTAGTGTGGAAGAAGTCTGCTGTACAATGACAGCTTATTTTTGTGATATGATGTACCTGAATGCAAAAGCAGGCCTCATCAGATCTGCATATAGGATCTGTCCTTGAATGTTATGTTAGAGTATATGTAGTTTTGCCTGTCATCTGTGTGCTTTAATATAAATGTCTACTTAAACTGTGT
>NW_010543921.1:78589-80102 GCF_000687285.1 Phaethon lepturus | reverse complement strand
CAGCAGGACAGTGTGGTGTTACTAAGCTCTCTTTTTAGGCTTACAGAAATTTCAGGTGAATTTAAAACTTTACAAAGGATCATTGTGTAATAAACTATATTTTCTACTACTTTTTTGAGAATCAGTCATTTTTCTTACAGCATGCGTGCTACTTTTCTTTTATAGCCCAGGGACAAATCTAATACAAAAAATAGTGTCATAAAAGTGTTTTATTGTTCCCTCTAGCTGTTTTTCCCCTTGCCAAAGACAGTGTATAATTTTGAAAGAGTGGATTTTTCCTCTTTTGAATGAGTGATTCAAATAAAGTTTCATGAGAGAATTTTTGTGTTGTCATGCTCACAATTTTAGTATGTAAGAATAGCTATAATAACCCTAGCAGCTTCAGTCATGCTCTCCTTAAAAGAGAGAGTGTGAGGAACTAATGAAGTAGTGAGAGCTGTTTGGTTTCTGGAGAAAATAATTTTTATTTGCTGTCCTGTAATATGGTTTGGCTGATGGATTTAGATTGACTGCTGACGCTGGTTAGCAGGAAGTGGAGAATCCTACTCGTGAGCCGAAATGTGCATTTTACAGCAGGGAACAGCATTTAAACCTAAAAGTGGGACTTCTGCCACCCTTACTGGTATTGCTTTGTTTTGTTTTAAGGAGGTTTTTATTCTTTCAATTGGAGGATGAGAAGGCTCTTCAGTGAGTGTGTTTCTCATCTTTCCCTGTCTAGCTGTGAAACTGAGTTTTGCTTTCTCAGAAATCGAATGTTTCTCATGCGTTTCTGTGAGGTTTGAGTTATTTCAAGGTTTTAGTTTCACTAAGATTTAATGGAGGTTGATAATTATGAATTACTTTATTTCTAAACACAGTTATAATGTTACTTAGGATTTAGAAGAGCTTTATATCTGGAAAAAAAAATCTTTATAAGGTTGTTAAGCTGTGCGGTACCATTATTCTAATGGACACGGATAAGCAGTATGTAATAAGGTCTGCATTGATATAGCAGCTTGAAAGAATTTATGAAGTTACTGCTTCACGTCAAATCACTGAGTTCTGGGACCACAGTCTCTGAAGGCGTAAAAACTGCTGTTCAAAGTTCTTTGTTGCTTATGACTCATTAAAAACTGACTCAGATCATGGAAGAGCATAATTGCTAGTGCAAATTTTATGACTCTTCCTATGAGTTGTCCCTCAGATTTACTTCACGGGTTTATGTAGTAACTGTGGGGTTAAATCATAACCATAGTAAAGATTTTGAGGTTAAAATTACCTTGGACCTTTTGAACATTGCTAATGCTATTAATGGTAGCATCATCAGCGTTCTTTTTAGAAGCCTGTGCAATGTGGATTGCTGAAGGGTAGCTTCTTGAACAGCAAGAGAACAGAGGTTTTACAGTTTTTGAAGTGAACAGCTAGGGATACTGTAAGAAGTACAGGAAGCATTACAGATGTTATAAGAAAACCCTCGGAAAAATGGGAGGCACATTAGTGTTGCCCATAAAAAAGTAGGGAGAAACGTGGATAG
>NW_010543921.1:74980-78558 GCF_000687285.1 Phaethon lepturus | reverse complement strand
CCTGCTGTAGTCTTGAATGATTTCTTGCATTCTTCAATCAAGATTTAAGCCAAATTACCAAATAAGTTAGGTACTTAAAAAACTGGATGGCAGCATGGAACAGCTTAGCATACTGCTCTGGAAAAGCAGATTCTGGGAACTGGAACCTGAAGATGTTGAGAAGCTTGGAAAAATAAAATCAATGTTCAGGTGTCTCAAAATGGAATAAATGTTTAGTTTTAGATAATCTGACTTGGGAGCACTAAGCCCTAGCCAGTTGTGCAGTTCCTGATGCTGCAGAAGTGATAGTTTTATGCCTGCTAGGATGAAATTAGATCTTTTTCATAATTGTCTTAGTACGTTTATTAATGGTCATTTTACAGTCAGAAGGAAGAAGTAGAAAGATACAAATAAGTTCTTCAAGAAAAATTGGAGCAAACATCTCTGCAGCCTTGATAAGAAAGAGAGCAATGTTATCAGCAATGTTTGGGGAAGGAGCAGAGGTCATCAGGGCCATCAAAAATCTAAACACACTCTTCAATATTTAATTCCCCTCTTGGTAGTATCTAATTGTATCTTGAATGTCTTGAATGACTTTGAAGGGCTGTTGTGCACGTTTATGACTGTGTGTGTATGTGTGGGGAAAAAGGTTTCTGACATCTGTTCTGAATGTGTTTATCTGTTAATTTTAATTCATGCTCACTTGCCTTGTCATCTGTGTTGGCCTGAAATTAGTTTAGATTATCAGAACTATTTAAGATTTTGTGTGCTTCTGTCAAATCCTCTCCAATTGCCTACTTGCTCAGATGTGATGATTCTATTTTAAGCTGTTTCTTATATTTAGAGAGGAGCTGACTGTCTCAGATAAGAGGTTGCTGAATATTCTGAAGTCTCAGTAATTCAGTTATTTTCACCTGGACAGTCGGAATGCATGCCCTCTGCTAGCTGCCACCCATGGTTGAGATTCAGAGATCCTGCTGCAGTATCAATGGGTGATTTTGTCATCTGTGTAGATATTTTAAAGAAACCCTATTCTCCATTTCATACCAAAGAATTAATAGAAATCAGGTGTTTGAATTCTTTTCCATTCTGCTTGCTTGGGGATAAATAATTGCTCCCATGAATAAACTGATGCTTAAGTCAGTGCTTAGGTCCCTCCCTCTTTATATGCCCCTGGGAATATAAGCATGGTCATCGCAGTCAGTGGCCCTGTGTACATTCCTGACTGTTTTGCTGAGTAAAAAAGAAGTAAAATACTTGGCTAAATTAGACATTGAATTGGGATAGTTAAAGGTGAGAAGAACACAGCTCGCTTATTTCTTCATGTTACAGTCCGAATATGAGGTGGCTTTTGCTTGCCAGAAGAGCAGGCAAAGCACTCAGGCTCAATATGGACTAAGATAAAGCAGATAACATTTTTCCTTTCTTGCCTCCAAAACCCCAGCTGGGGAGAACGTAGGCCAGAGTCTAAGAAATGCAAGAACCCCACTTCCTTGGTATGCATGTCTTGGCTCTTTTGAAGTGCTCAATGTGCATCTTCACTGCAAAAAAAAAAAAAGTACTTGGAAAAGCCTCTGATCCAGTCAATGGTATGCCTACTCTGACAGAGGCACAGTGAACCCTTGCTCTTCTATACCATCAAGTACTTTTTTTTTTTTTTTCCTGCTGGTTAACCTTAAATTACTTTTCTTTTGTAAAGGCTTGGTAACGTACAGTGTTGTAGCACTGTGCATCCTTTTAACAGGAATGGCTTCCACTTTCCACTTAGAGAGGTATCAAACAAATTTTCTGAAATGCTGTGGGAAATTGAAGTTGAGTCACTTTCAGTCCGCATTCATAGGAAACTGTTTCACAGGTCTTTTATAATAATAAATGCCAAGGCAATCTAGAGATGTAGTAGGTGTTCTATCATTGTGTATTCCTAATGAGAGGCGAACAATGAAAAGTTCTTTAGAGCCTCTAATTACACAAGTTACAGAACTGGAGCGTTATTTTTTTCTTCTATGCTCTTTTAACAGCCTTCAAGCTTGAAAACATAACAAAGGGTCTGATTCTCAATGGAGACAGTTCATATTTGAATTGATAACGAGGGAACAAAAGCAATATAGTTTTTTCCAGAGAACTTTTCAAAAAAGGTGACAGCTCTGGTGGTACAAAGTGCATAGTTAGGGTAGTCATCACATCTACTGATGAATTTCAGAGGTGGCAAATAAACACTGAAGGATTCATGGGGCTGTGATGTGATATTGAAAACTAATCAGTGGCTTGTGCTTGGGAGAAAGTGCTGTCGGAGAAGCGTGGTTGACTGGGACTTGGGATGACAGTTAACCCTGAGAAGCCATCCCTTTGGCTAACTGCAAGTGTTAAGTTTGCCATGAACTGATGACAAGGTAAAATGTTGACTCACAAGGATAAAAAGAGCCTAGAAACAATGGGTTTTTTGGTGCAGAATGTTGTATAAGTACTGTTGTAACTAAAACATACTGAGAAAGAGGAAATATTTCCTACACGTTTGGATGAGAGGGAAATATAAATAAATAAAAATAAAATCTCCTAAGACAGTAGTAACAATCCACACTAAATTACAATGCAGTATTTTTATAGTGCCTAGCTTAACACACTGCTATGTTACATTGGTTCTGAATAGTAATATCTACCCATAATAAACAAATATAAAACTAATACTGAGTATGAGTTCAAAGGAGAATTATTATTCTAAAGAAGCAAGAAATAGACTAGGATGTCATAGTCTTAGGGGAAACGGTGACAAAGAAAACGTTATAAAACTCGTCTCTTGGATGTTATCTAGAATGCCAACAGAATAGTAATCCTGCTTGGGGAGTATAAATTAGATGCTGAATGGATAAGTTTGGGGAGATGGGTTCCAGTGTTCAGTTTTGATTATAATTATAAAGGCAAAAAAGAGAAGTCTAATACTGTGATTGCATAAATGGCTAAAGGCACTATAACTGTGCCCTTTTTTATCAATATAAAATGTACCCAGGCTTGACAAGGCTGTATCTGGAATACTTGAGTGGTTTTTACCAGACTGTGAAATGAATGAAGACTAGAAGGGATATCTGCAGTTTTCATTAACGGAGTTGGTTCTTTTTTGTGAATTGGATTACAATGAAAGAACAAGCTAACTGGGCACAAGGAAGATACCTTGGTTGTTAGTAAAGTTAATCAGAAGTTTAAGTGCAGAGTTGGACGTTGACACTGAGAAAAGTGTCCTCCTTGCTAACAAGTGTTACATTTTTTAAAAAATGACCTCACAACGCAACATCAGATGATCAGACTCATGAAGTTGGAGTGCACTAAAATTGCTGTCCCAAATACGGGTTCTTCTACCCGGTGTGCAGAGAGCCGAAAAACACACAGAGATGAGATATTTGCTTTTATTCCAAATCTGCGCAGAGCTGGGTGCTAGGTGGTAGGTCCACAAAGCTATCATGCCTCTGTTAACACACAGAAAATATTTATGCACTTTGAGCAATCAAATACTGAGTTACCAGTGTTTTTTAGAAATTGGCTCCGTTACCCTTGTTCCCACTTGTTCTCACAAGCCTCGTCTCCACCTAAAGCCACACCGTCCTTCT